>NC_041234.1:75439446-75440582 GCF_002837175.3 Physeter macrocephalus | reverse complement strand
CTTGCCTCCTTTACCAAAGATAAGGTGACCATATGTGTGTGGGTTTATCTCTGGGTTTTCTACCCTGCTCCATTGATCTATATATCTGTTTTGGTGCCAGTACCATGCTGTCTTGATTACTGTCGCTTTGTAGAATAGTCTGAAGTCAGGGATCCTGTTTCCTCCAGCTCCATTTTTCGTTCTGAAGATTGCTTTGGCTATTCGGGGTCTTTTGTGTTTCCATACAAATCGTGAAATTTTTTGTTCTAGTTCTGTAAAAAAATGCCAGTGGTAGTTTGATAAGTATTGCATTGAATCTGCAGATTGCTTTGCGTAGCATAGTCATTTTCACAATATTGATTCTTCCAATCCAAGAACATGGTATATCTCTCCATCTATTTGTACCATCTTTAATTTCTTTCATCAGTGTGCTTTGGGTAGTAGAGTCATTTTCACAATGTTGATTCTTCCAATCCAAGAACATGGTATATTTCTCCACCTATTTGTATCATCTTTAATTTCTTTCATCAGTGTCTTATAATTTTCTGCATAGAGGTCTTTTGTCTCCTTAGGTAGGTTTATTCCTAGATATTTTATTCTTTTTGTTGCAATGGTAAATGGGAGTGTTTTCTTAATTTCACTCTCAGATTTTTCATCATTAGTGTATAAGAATGCCAGAGATTTCTGTGCATTAATTTTGTATCCTGCTACTTTATCAAATTCATTGATTAGCTCTAGTAGTTTTCTGGTAGCATCCTTAGGATTCTCTATGTATAGTACCATGTTATCCGCAATTGTGACAGCTTTACTTCTTCTTTTCCGATTTGGATTCCTTTTATTTCTTTTTCTTCTCTGATTGCTGTAGCTAGAACTTCCAAAACTATGTTGAATAAGAGTGCTGAGAGTGGCCAACCTTGTCTTATTACTGATCTTAGTGGAAATGGTTTCAGTTTTTCACCATTGAGGATGATGTTGGCTGTGGGTTTGTCATATATGGCCTTTATTTGGTTGAGGAAAGTTCCCTCTATGCCTACTTTTTGGAGGGTTTTTATCATAAATGGGTGTTGAATGTTGTCAAAATCTTTCTCTGCATCTATTGAGATGATCACATGGTTTTTCTCCTTCAGTTTGTTGATAAAGTGTATCACATTGATTGT
>NC_041234.1:75437578-75439027 GCF_002837175.3 Physeter macrocephalus | reverse complement strand
AAGTGTTAGCTCTTCTCTAAATGTTTGATAGAATTCGCCTGTGAAGACATCTGGTCCTGGTCTTTTGTTTGTTGGAAGATTGTTAATTACAGTTTCAATTTCAGTGCTTGTGTTTTGTCTGTTCATATGTTCTATTTCTTCCTGGTTCAGTCTCAGCAGGTTGTGCATTTCTAAGAATTTGTCCATTTCTTCCAGGTTGTCCATTTTATTGGCATACGGTTGCTTGTAGTAATCTCTAATAATCTTTTGTATTTCTGCAGTGTCCATTTTTACTTCTCCTTTTTCATTTCTAGAGTCCTCTCCCTTTTTTTCTTGGTGAGTCTGGCTAATGCTTTATCAATTTTGTTTATCTTCTCAAAGAACCAGCTTTTAGATTTATTGGTCTTTGCTATCATTTCCTTCATTTCTTTTTCATTTATTTCTGATCTGATCTTTATGATTTCTTTCCTTCTGCTAAATTTGGGGATTCTTGTTCTTCTTTCTCTAATTGCTTTAGGTGCAAAGTTAGGTTGTTTATTCGAGATGGTTCCTGTTTCTTAAGGTAGGGTTGTATTGCTATAAACGTCCCTCTTAAAATTGCTTTTGCTGCATCCCATAGGTTTTGGGTCGTCGTGTCTCCATTGTCATTTCTTTCTAAGTATGTTTTGATTTCCTCTTTGATTTCTTCAGTGATCACTTCGTTATTCAGTAGTGTATTGTTTAGCCTCCATGTGTTTGTATTTTTTACAGATATTTTCCTGTAATTGATATCTATTCTCATGACGCTGTTTTCAGAAAGGACACTTGATACAATTTCAATTTTCTTAAATTTACCAGGGCTAGATTTGTGACCCAATATATGATCTATCCTGGAGAATGTTCCATGAGCACTTGAGAAAAATGTGTATTCTGTTGTTTTTGGATGGAATGTCCTATAAATATCAATTAAGTCCATCTTGTTTAACGTATCATTTAAAACTTGTGTTTCCTTATTTATTTTCATTTTGGATGATCTGTCTATTGGTGAAAGTGGGAGGTTAAAGTCCCCTATTGTGATTGTGTTACTGCCGATTCCCCTTTAATGGCTTTTGGTATTTGCCTTATGTATTGTGGTGCTCCTATGTTGGGTGCATAAATATTTACAATTATTATATCTTCTTCATAGATTGATCCCTTGATCATTATGTAGTGTCCTTCTTTGTTTCTTGTAATAGTCATTATTTTAAAGTCTATTTTGTCTGATATGAGTTTTGCTACTCCAGCTTTCTTCTGATTTCCATTTGCATGGAATATCTTTTTCTATCCCCTCAATTTCAGTCTGTATGTGTCCCTAGGTCTGAAGTGGGTCTCTTGTAGACAGCATATATATGGGTCTTGTTTTTGTATCCATTCAGCCAGTCTGTGTCTTTTGGTGGGAGCATTTAATCTATTTACATTTAAGGTAATTATCGATATGTATGTTCCTATTAC
>NC_041234.1:75436045-75437143 GCF_002837175.3 Physeter macrocephalus | reverse complement strand
AGAGTTTCTGCTGAAAGATCAGATGTTAACCTTATGGGGATTCCCTTGTGTGTTATTTGTTGTTTTTCCCTTGCTGCTTTATTATGTTTTCTTTGTATTTAATTTTTGATAGTTTGATTAATATGTGTCTTTGCATGTCTCTCCTTGGATTCATCCTGTATGAGACTTTCTGTGCTTCCTCGTCTTGAGTAAGTATTTCCTCTCCCATATTAGGGAAGTTTTCAACTATAATCTCTTCAAATATTTTCTCAGTCCCTTTCCTTTTCTCTTCTTCTTCTGGGACCCCTATAATTCAAATGTTGGTGCTTTTAATTTTGTCCCAGAAGTCTCCTTTTGGCAGGCTGCAGGCTCGTAATTCCCATTGTTTTTGGTGTCTGTCCTCAGTGCTTATGGTTGGTTCAGTGGGTTAAGTAGGTTTCCTGGTTGAGGGGACTAGTGCCTGTGTTCTGGTGGATGAGGCTGGATGTTGTCTTTCTGGTGGCAGGTCCATGTCTGGTGGTGTGTTTTGGGGTGTCTGTAGCCTTATTATGATTTTAGGCAGCCTCTCTGCTAATGGATTGGGCTGTGTTCCTGTCTTGCTATTTTTTGGGCATAGGGTGTCCCACACTGTAGCTTCCTGGTCAATGAGTGAAGATCGGTCTTGGTGTTGAGATGGAGATCTCTGGGAGATATTTGCCATTTGATATTACATGCAGCTGTGAGGTCTCTTGTGGACCAGTGTCATGAAGTTGGTTTTCCCACCTCAGAGACACAACCTTGATGCCTGGCTGGAGCACCAAGGACCTTTAATCCACATGGCTAAAAATAAAAGGGAGAAAAAATAGAAAGGAAAGAAAGAAAGAAAAAGGAAGGAAGGAAGGAAAGAAGGAAGGAAGGAAAGAAGGAAGGAGGGAGGAAGAAAAGAAGGAAGGAAGGAAGAAAGGGAGAAAGAAAGGAAGGAAGGAAGGATGGAAGAAAAGAAGGGAGGGAGGAAGAAAGCGAGGAAGGAAGAGAGGAAGGCATAGAGGAAGGAAGGGAGCATGGAAGGGAGGAAGGAAGGGAGTGAGAAAGGAAGGAAGAAAGGAAGAAAGAACGGAAGAAAGGAAGGAAGAAAGGAAG
>NC_041234.1:75422548-75435987 GCF_002837175.3 Physeter macrocephalus | reverse complement strand
CATGGCTCAAAATAAAAGGGAGAAAAAATAGAAAGGAAAGGAAGGAAGGAAAGAAGGAAGGAAGGAAAGAAGGAAGGAGGGAGGAAGAAAAGAAGGAAGGAAGGAAGAAAGGGAGAAAGAAAGGAAGGAAGGAAGGATGGAAGAAAAGAAGGGAGGGAGGAAGAAAGCGAGGAAGGAAGAGAGGAAGGCATAGAGGAAGGAAGGGAGCATGGAAGGGAGGAAGGAAGGGAGTGAGAAAGGAAGGAAGAAAGGAAGAAAGAACGGAAGAAAGGAAGGAAGAAAGGAAGAAAGAAAGAAAGAAAGAAGATAAAATAAAGTAGGATAAAATATTGTTATTAAAATAAAAGAATAATTATTAAGAAGAAAAATTGTAAAAAGTAAAAAAAAAAAAAGGGACCGTCAAAACCTTAGGACAAATGGTGAAAACAAAGGTATACAGACAAAATGTCACACAGCAGCACACACATATACACTCCCAAAAAGAGAAAAAGGGGAAAATAATAATATATCTTGCTCCCACAGTCCACCTCCTCAACCTGGGATGATTCACTGTCTATTCAGGTACTCCACCGATGCAGGGCACTTCAAGTTTATTGTGGAAATTTAATCCGCTGCTTCTGAGGTTTCTGGGAGACACCTCCCCCTCTCCTCTGTGTTCGCACAGCTCCTGGGGTTCAGCTTTGGACTTGGCCCTGCCTTTGGGCGTAGGTTGCCCAAGGGCATCTTCTCTTCACTCAGACAGGACGGGGTTAAAGGAGCAGCTGATTCGGGGGCTCTGGCTCAGGCCAGGGGGAGGGAGGGGTATGGATTCGGGGCTAGCCTGAGGCGGCAGAGGCCAGCGTGTCATTGCACCAACCTGAGGCACACCGTGCGTTCTCCCAGGGAAGTTGTCCCTGGATCCCGGGCCCCTGGCAGTGGCGGGCTGCACAGGCTCCCAGGAGGGGAGGTGTGGAGAGTGACCTGTGCTTGCACACAGGCTTCTTGGTGGTGGCAGCAGCAGCCTTAGCATCTCATGACCGTCTCTGGTGTCTGCGCTGATAGCCGCGGCTCTTGCCCATTTCAGGAGCTCCTTTAAGTGGCACGCTTAATCCCCTCTCCTCGTGCCCCAGGAAGCAAAGAGGGAAGAAAAGTTCTCTTGCCTCTTCAGCAGCTCCCGACTTATCCCGGTATCCCTCCCGGATAGCCATGGGGCACTAACCCCTTCAGGCTGTGTTCACGCAGCCAACCCCAGTCCTCTCCTGGCTTCCGACTGAAGCCCGAACCTCAAATTCCAGCCCCCTCCCACCCCGGTGGGTGAGCAGACAAGCCTCTCGGGCTGGTGAGTGCTGGTCGGCACCGATCCTCTGCAGGAATCTCTCTGCTTTGCTCTCCACACCCTGTTACTGCACACTCCTCCGTTGCTCTGAAGCTTCCTCCTCTGTCACCCGCTGTCTCCGCCTGTGAAGGGGCTTCTATTGTGTGGGAACCTTTCCTCCTTCACAGCTCCCTCCCACTGGTGCAGGTCCCATCTCTATTCTTTTGTTTCTTTTTATTCTTTTTTCTTTTGCCCTACCCCGGTACGTGGGAAGTTTCTTGCCTTTTGGAAGGTCTGAGGTCTTCTGCTAGTGTTCAGTGGGTGTTCTATAGGAG
This sequence comes from Physeter macrocephalus, assembly GCF_002837175.3. Taxonomy (NCBI): domain Eukaryota; kingdom Metazoa; phylum Chordata; class Mammalia; order Artiodactyla; family Physeteridae; genus Physeter; species Physeter macrocephalus. The sequence continues at coordinate 75,434,358 of NC_041234.1, read as the reverse complement.
CAGATCCACGTGTAGGTGTATTTCTGATGTATCTGTCGGGAGGAAGGTGATCTCTGCGTCTTACTCTTCTGCCATCTTCTCTAGCCCCCCCCTAAATTTCTTCTAGAAGAGCAAATAGATAAGAGTAGTTATGAACATATTATAAAAAATATGTTTATGATGTAGAATGTTCACTGTTCCCTATTAAAATGTAGTGATAAGACATAGTATTTAAACCAGTGTGATACTGCTGTGTGCTGAGCACTATACACACACACACACCACATACACACATACAGTGTTTGAAAGATCAGGATTCAATGGATATAAAAGAAATCAACGTTATTATTTCATTACCATGGCTCCTTTATATACATTCCTATGGAGCTGATTCTTCCCCTGCCCTATACTTGAAATTTCTGACTGGACAAAACTTTTCACTATCACTCTCCAAGGGTAAGTCCTCTGATCACCTTAGTTAACTTATATGTACAAACCAGTGTAATTATCTAAACTCCAAACTTCATTTGAAGCTAAAGCTTCTCCTCTCTCACAGCTAGTAGCTGCAGTAGGAAAAGGAATTCTTGTAGTAATGGTGCCATATGTTCACATATTTCAGTTTACTCCTTTGCACTCAGTAAACTGCATTTCTCAACCACACCCCCCCTTTCATCTAGGTGGAATTATCTGACTGAGTGCTGGCCAATGGAATGTGGGTAAAAGTGATATATGCCATTTTCGAAGTCTGAAAGCAAAGGACTTTGAAATGGCAGAGTGACAAGGAAGAAGGGCAAAGATGCCTAAAATCCTTGCCTGGAGGAGAGCTGACCAGAGCACTCAAACCAAAAATATCCGCATCAGACTGTGTGAGTGGGAAACAAACTGATTGTGTTCATCCACTGAGATTTGGGGATTGTTTAATAAAATTTGGCTTAATCTAATGTAGCGACATGATTGATTCTTTCCTTTTCTCACATTTTGAGCTCCTAATGTTTCTTTCACAGATTACTAACTGTGGTTTCTGACATATCTAGTGTTCAAGTCTTCAAGCAGTAGAGAGATGAGGGCGCAAGATATGTCTTATATGAATGGTGCTATGTTGAATTGGCATCAAGGCACCTTTTGTTTGTGGTGTCTTTTCATACATGTTTCATATCTTGTCCACTAACGTATAGGCTCTGATTTGTTATTTGTGAGCGTATCATTACATCTGAATTTACAAACCTCTATTTTTATGCCACAGGCTCTTCAGCCAACTTTTCACTCTTAAATTTCTCAGATATGAATCAGGCATCAATTTGTGTTTCCCCAAGTGACATAGGATGCTTATAAAGCATTCTGAATGGTGTAGTTGAAGACTGTCTCACTGACCTTAAAGTGAGAAAAAAATCATCCCCTACCCTGGGCCAACTCTTAAAAAAACTACAAGAAACACCATTATTATGCAGTAGGATACTCTGCAACAGAGTCATTCTTCTTACCAGCCCTTTTGCACATTGACAAAAATCTGAAGTCCTCTGATTACCAACTTCTCTAACTTTACTAACTTAACCCTTTATACAATTCAGCTAAAGGCTAAAGGCAACACAATTGGGTTTCAGACACCTCCATTGCAAGCTCTTCATAAATGATTTAAAATCTCACTTTGGAAAAAAGAGTATGGTTGTCCTCCCTTATCTGAGGTATTGCTGTCTGAAGTTTCAGTTACCCACAGTAAACCATGATCTAAAAATATTAAATGGGAATTCCAGAAATAAACAATTCATAAATTTTAAATTGCATGGACATTCTGCATAGCATGATAAAGTCTCCCTCTGTGACACTTTGGTCGACCCAAAACATGAATCATCCCTTTGTCCAGCGTATCCACACTGTATATGCTAACTGCCCCTTCTTCACTTAGTAGCCCTCTATGTTATCATATTGACTGTTGTGGTATCATACTGCTTGTGTCCAAGTAACACTTATTTTACTTAATAATGACCCCAAAGCACAAGAGTGCTGATGCTGGTAATTCAGATATTCTCTTACTGTGTCTAATTTATAAATTAAACTATATCATAGGTATGTATGTATAGGAAAAAAAACTGTATATAGGGTTCAGAACGATCTGCAGTTTCAGGCATCCACTAGGAGTCTTGGAATATATCCCCCTTGGATAAGGGTGGGGGACTATTGTAGTATTCTTCCAGGTTGTCCATGTTATTGGCATATAGTTGCTTTTAGTAGTCTCTCATGATCCTTTGTATTTCTGCAGTGCCAGTTGTTACTTTTCCTTTTTTGTTTCTAATTCTATTGCTTTGAGACTTCTGCCTTTTTTTCTTGATGAGTCTGGCTAACGGTTTTTCAGTTTTGTTTATCTTCTCAAAGAACCAGTTTTAGTTTTGTTGCTCTTTGATACTGTTTCCTTCATTTCTTTGTCATTTATTTATGATCTGATCTTTATGATTTCTTTCCTTCTGCTAACTTTGGAGTTTTTTTGTTTGTTTGTTTCTCTAATTTCTTTAGGTGTAAGGTTAGGTTTTTTTATTGAGATGTTTCTTTTTTCTTGAGGTAGGATTGTATTATGATAAACTTCCCTCTTAGAACTGCTTTTGTTGCATCCCATAGGTTTAGGGTCGTCGTGTTTTCATTGTCATTTGTATGTAGGTAATTTTTGATTTCCTCTTTGATTTCTGCAATGATCTCCTGGTTATTTAGTAGTGTATTGTTTAGCCTCCTTGTGTTTGTAATTTTTACAGACTTTTGCCCTGTAATTGATATCTAGTCTCATAACGTTGTAGATGGAAATGATACTTGATATGATTTCAATTTTCTTAACTTTACCAAGGCTTGATTTGTGACCCAAGATATGATCTATCCTGGACAATGTTCCATGAGCACTTCAGAAGAAAATGTATTCTGTTGTTTTTGGATGGAATGTCCTATAAATATCCTTTACGTCCATCTTGTTTAATGTATCATAGAAAGCTTGAGCTTTCTTTTTTATTTTTATTTTGGATGATCTGTCTTTTCGTAAAAGTGGGGTGTTTAAGTCTGCCACTGTGATTGTGTTACTGTCGATTTCCCTTTTTATGGCTGTTAGCATTTGCCTTATGTATTGAGTTACTCCTATGTTCGGTGTATAAACATTTACAATTGTTGTATTTTCTTCTTGGATTGATCCCTTGATCGTTATGTAGTGTCCTTTTTGTGTCTTGTCGTAGTCTTTATTTTAAAGTCTATTTTGTCTGATGTGAGAATTGCTACTCCAGCTTTCTTTTGATTTCCATTTGTAAGGACTATCTTTTTCCATCCCCTCACTTTCAGTCTGTATGTGTGCCTAGTTCCGAAGTGGGTCTCTTGTAGATTGCAAATATATGGGTCTTGTTTTTGTATCCATTTAGCCAGTCTATCTCTTTTGTTTGGAGCATTTAATCCATTTACATTTAAGGTAATTATTGATATGTATGTTCCTATTACCATTTTCTTAATTATTTTGGGTTTGTTATTGTATGTCTCTTCCTTCTCTTGTGTTTCCTGCCTAAACAAGTTCCTTTAGCCTTTGTTGTAAAGCTGGTTTGGTGGTGCTGAATTCTTTTAGCTTTTGCTTATCTTTAAAGTTTTTAATATTTCCATTGAATCTGAATGATATCCTTGTTGGGTAAAGTAATCTTGGTTGTAGGTTTTTCCCTTTTATTGTTTTAAATATACCCTGCCACTCCCTTCTGGCTTGCAGAGATTCTGATGAAAGGTGATCTGCTAACCTTATGGGGATTCCCTTGTATATTATTTGTATCTTTTCCCTTGCTGCTTTTAATATTTTTTCCTTGTATTTAATTTTTGATAGTTTGATTTTTTTTTTTTTTTTTTTGTGGTATGCGGGCCTCCCTCTGCTGCGGCCTCTCCCGTTGAGGAGCACAGGCTCCGGACGCGCAGGCCCAGCGGCCATGGCTCACGGGCCCAGCCACTCTACGGCATGTGGGATCCTCCCAGACCGGGGCACGAACCTGGTTCCCCTGCATCGGCAGGCGGACGCGCAATGACTGCGCCACCAGGGAAGCCCCTGATAGTTTGATTATTATGTTTCTTGTCATGTTTCCCCTTCGATTCATCCTGTATGGGACTATCTGTGCTTCCTGGACTTGATTGACTATTTCCTTTCCAATATTAGGTAAGTTTTCAACTATAATCTCTACAAATATTTTCTCAGCCACTTTCTTTTTCTCTTCTTTTTCTGGGACCCCTATAATTCGAATATTGGTGTGTTTAATATTATCACAGAAGTCTCTGAGACTGTCCTCATTTCTTTTAATTCTTTTTTCTTTATTCTGCTCTGCAGTAGTATTTCTACTATTTTATCTTCCAGGTCACTGATCCGTTCTTCTGCCTCAGTTATTCTGCTATTGATACCTTCTAGAGAATTTTTAATTTCATTTATTGTGTTTTTCATGATTGTTTGTTTGCTCTTTAGTTCTTCTATGTCCTTGTTAAACTTTTCTTGTATTTTCTCCATTCTCTATCCAAGATTTTGGATCATCTTTCCTGTCATTACTCTGAATTCTTTTTCAGGTAGACTGCCTATTTCTTCTTCATTTGTTTGGTCTGGTGGGTTTTTACCTTACTCTTTCATCTACTGCATATTTCTCTGTCTTCTCATTTTGCTTAACTTATACTGTGTTTGGGGTCTCCTTTTAGCAGGCTGCATGTTTGTAGTTCTTGTTTTTGGTCTCTGCCCCTAGTGGGTAATATTGGTTCAGTGGGTTGTGTAGGCTTCCTGGTGGAGTGGACTGGTGCCTGTGTTCTGGTAGATGAGTCTTGATCCTGTCTTTCTGGTACAGGTCTGTGTCTGGTGGTATTTTTTGTGGTGTCTGCGACCTTATTATAATTTTAGGCAGCCTCTCTGCTAATGGGTGGTGTTGTGTTCCTGCCTTGCTAGTTGTTTGACATGGGGTGTTGAACACTGTCATTTTCTGGTTGTTGAGTGGAGCTGGGTCTTAGCATTGAGATGGAGATCTGTTGGAGAGCTTTTGCTGTTTGATATTATGTGGAGTCGGGAGGTCTCTAGCAGACCAATGTCCTGAACTCAACTCTCCTACTTCAGGGGCACAGGCCTGCCACCCAGCTGGAGCAATAAGACCTGTCAGCCACACGGCTCAGAAGTAAAGTGAGAAAGAACGAATAAAATAAAATAAAGTTATTAAAATATTAAATTAAAAAATATTATAAATAAAAATTTAAAAAAATAATAAATAAGAAAAAAAAGAAAGAAAGAAAGAAGAGCAAACAAACCAAAAAACAAATCCACCAATTATAACAAACACTAAAAACTATATTACTAAAAAAAAAAAAAAAAAAAAGGACAGACAGAATCCTGGAACAAATAGTCAGTGCAAAGCTATACAGACAAAATCACACAAAAGAGTATGCACATCCAAAGTCACAAAAAGACAAAAAGCAAATATATTTATATGTATATTAAAAAAAGGAAGAGAGCAACCAAATCAATAAACAAATCTACCAATGATAATAAACTCTAAATAGTAAACTAAGATAAACCTAAAACCAGAAACAAATTAGGTGCAGAAAGCAAACCCCAAGTCTACAGTTTCTCCCAAAGTTCACTGCCTCAGTTTTGGGATGATTTGTTGTCTATTCAGGTATTCCAGAGATGGAGCGTACATCAAGTTGATTGTGGAGATTTCATTTACTGCTACTGAGGCTGTTAGGAGAAATTTCCCTTTCTCTTCTTTGTTCGCACAGCTCCTGGGCTACAGTTTTGGATTTGGCCCTGCCTCTGCATATAGGTCACCTGAGGGTGTCTGTTCTTTGCTCAGACAGGACAGGGTTAAAGGAGCAGCTGATTCGGGGGCTATGGCTCACTCAGGCTGGGGAGAGGTAGGGGTATGGAGTGCAGGGCCAGCCTCCGGCGGCAGAGGCTGGTGTGACATTGCAACAGCCTGACTTGCACAGTGTGTTCTCCTGGGGAAGTTGTCCCTGGATCATGGGACCCTGGCAGTGGCCGGCTGCACAGGCTCCTGGGAGGGGAGGTGTGGATAGTGACATGTGCTTGCACACAAGATTCTTGGTGGCTGCAGCAGCAGCCTTAGCATATCATGCCCATCTCTGGTGTCAATGCTGATAGCCGTGGATTGTGCCCGACCCTGGAGCTTGTTTAGGTGGTGTTCTGAATCCCCTCGCCTCATGCACCCTGAACCAATCGTGTCCTGCCTCTTAGGCAATTCCAGAATTTTTCTCAGACTCCCTCCCAGCCAGCTGTGGCACACTAGTCCCCTTCAGGCTGTGTTCATGCAGCCAACCTCAGTCCTCTCCCTGGGATCTGAACTCCAAAGCCCGAGCCTCAGCTCCCAGCTCCCGCCTGCCCCGGTGGGTGAGCAGACAATCCTCTCAGGCTGGTGACTGCTTGTCGGCACTGATTCTCAGTGTGGGAATCTCTCCACTTTGGCCTCTGCACCGCTATTGCTTCACTCTCCTCCGTGGCTCCTAATCTTCCCCCCATCACCCCCTGTCTCTGCCAGTGAAGGGGCTTCCTAATGTGTGGAAACTTTTCCTCTTTCACAGCTCCCTCCCAGAGGTGAAGGTCCCATCCCTATTCTTTTGTCTCTGTTTTTTCTTTTTTCTTTTGCCCTACCCAGGTACTTCGGGAGTTTCTTGCCTTTTGGGAACTCTGAGGTCTTCTGCCAGCGTTCAGTAGGTATTCGGCAGGTGTTGTTCCACATGTAGATGTATTTCTGATGTATTTGTGGGGAGGAAGGTGATCTCCATGTCTTACTCCTCCACCATCTTGAAGGTCTCCTAATTACCTGCTTTAAATTAATATTATGGAAACTAATAAAATATGAGCATGAAGTATGAGTCATAACTATGAAAATAATTTGTATATTTTAAAAAGATCAGATAAGGATGAGGATCCCCAAAACTTGCTTTAAAAAACTTTCAAAAACAAAAATAAAAATATTCTGCACTCATATTGATTCAAAATCATATTTAATTTTTCTTTCCATTTTTTTAAAAAAGGCTTCCAGTCTTGTTCTGAAATAAAAGATTGGCAAAGAATGTACATTAATATGTGTATGCTATAAATGTATTTGTTTCTGTGTGTGCATTTTCACATTTTAATAAACTTTTAATATCAATCACCGATTCCTATATTCAATTTAATTGAATAATATATTCTCTCTCTCTTGCTCTTGTTCTCACTCTCCCTCTCTCTTAATTTATACCTCTATCCCTCTCTCTTATCTTATACCTCTATCTTTGTATCTATTTATATCTATCTATTCTAATTTAAATATGTAGGTTTTAATATTGAACATTTATTTTAGAATACTATAAACAAATTTTAATTGAAATCTCCCTTTGCATAAAGAGGAAATTAACAATTATTAATAAAGTATAGGATTTCAAGTCAGCTCTCTGGGAAAGAATGTGATGACAATAGACATAGCCTTATCAAAAGAAAATATCTTTTCTAATCCAATCATATTCTAGCTACCTTGAAGAGACTGCCTATGTTATGGGTCCATGTGTGAACTTCCCACTGGTCTACAAATTGACATATAAAGATGAATTAGCCCTACCCATGCATTTGAATAGCCCAAGAAATGACATTTCTTTCTCCTTTATATACTGTGATCCCTAGAAGCAACTGTGTAAAGGAGAGTCATATTAATAATCCCATATATTACAGCAATAATTTCAGATCTAACAGCTTGGCTAAAAATTTATCAAGTAGATTTTTTTAATCAGACATTAAATTTCTTTGAATTATTTGTACAACAAATTCCTAGGCAAGAACTGTTTCTTTAATATGTTCTATAACACCATTAGAGCTTTATAAATATTTGCTTATAATCATTCAACTTATTTTGAAGTTTATCTTATACTTGCTTGATCACTGTGTTTAATTTGAATTCAACTACAATTCTTCCCAAACCCTGTGTGCCATTCACACACCAGTGTAGGTTCACCTGGATTTAGTTTAAAAGTAAAAGACTGTATCCAACCAGGGTTTGGGTTTGTTTTCCTGCTTTTGTTTTTTGTTTTGGTTTATTTTATTTGATTTTTTTTCTGTTTTACTATGTGATGTTTACTGTGAATTCACTCTTTTCCATTATTTAAACCTCAGTTTTGATATCTAATGAGCTATATTATTTGATGGACATCTCTAAGTGGTAAAAGATCTGTTCAATATTTTGGTCTTTAAACAGCTATATTGGATAACCACCCAAATTTTGAAAACAAATCACATATGTTAAAACACGTTTTGAAGGGCTGGCAAGATGGTGGATTAGAAGGATGTGAGCTCACCTCTTCTTACAAAAACACTAAAGTCACAACTAACTGCTGAACAACCATGGACAAAAAAATGGTGGAACTCACCAAAAATGATAACCTCCATCCAAAGACCAAAAAGAAGCCACAAGACATTAGGAGGGGTTCAATAATGATAAAGTTAAATCCCATACCCACCAGGTGGGCAGCCCACTAACTGGAAAGTAATTATACCACAGAAGTTCTCCGACAAGGGTGAAAGTCCTGAGGCCCACGTCAGGCTTCCCAGCCTGGGGGTCTGGCAATGGGAGGAGGAGCCCCAGAGTTTCTGGCTTTGAAGGTCACTGAGGTTTGATTACAGGAATTCCTCAGGACTGGAGGAAAGAGAAACTCCACTCTTGCAGGGTGTACCCAAGGTCTTGTGCACACCAGGACCCAGGAAAAGAGAAGTGACCTCTTAAGAGACTGGGCCAGACTACCTGCTAGTATTGGAGGGTTTCCTGCAGAGGCAGGGTGTGACTGTGGCTCACTTCGGAGACAAAGACACTGGCAGCACCAGTTCTGGTGAGTCCTCATTGGCACGAGCCAGACTGGAAGCCACCATTTGCCCACCCAACTCCCTGTAGGCTCCAATGCTTGGCCAAACAACCAGCAGGGCAGGAACACAGCCCCACCTATCAGCAGATAGGCTGCTATAAACCTTCCTGAGCATGGCCCTGCTCACAGGAGAGACAAGGCCCAGCTCCACCCACCAGTGGGCAGGAAACAGATCCTCCCACCAGGATACCTGCACAATCCTCTTAGACAACCTCATCCGCCACAGGACATACAGCAGAAGCAAGAAGAAATACAATCCTGCAGCCCGCAGAAGGGAAACTTCAATCACATAAAGTTAGACAAAATGAGATGGCATAGGAATATGTCCCAATCGAAGGAACAAGGCAAAGCCCCAGAACACCTAATTGAAGTGGAGATAGGCAAGCTACACGAAAAATAATTCAAAGTAATGACAGTGAAGATGATCCAAGATCTTGTAAAAAGAATGGAGGCTCAGGTTGAGAAGATGCAAGAAATGTTTAACAAAGACTTAGAAGAACTAAAGAACAAACAAACAGAGATGAACAATACAATAACTGAAATAAAAAATACACTAGATTGAATCAATAGCAGAGTAACTGAGGCAGAAGAACGGATAAGTTAGCTGGAAGATAAAATGGTGAAAATAACAGCCGCAGAACAGAATAAAGAAAAAAGAATGAAATGAAGACAGTCCAGTCTATGAGACCTCTAGGACAGTAAATGCACCAACATTCGCATTATAGGGGTCCCAGAAAGAGAAGAGAAAGAAAAAGGACCTGAGAAAATATCTGAAGAGATAATAGCTGAAAACTTCCCTAACATGGTAAAAGAAACAGTCATCCAAGTCCAGAAAGCAGAGTCCCAGGCAGGATAAACCCAAGGAGAAACATGTTGAGACAACATAGTGATCAACTGACAAAAATTATAGGCAAAGAAAAAATATTTTAAAAACAAGGGAAAAACAACAAATAATATACAAGGGATGCACATAAGTTTATTAGCAGATTTTCTCAGCAGAAGTTCTGCAGGCCAGAAGGGAGTGGCACGATATATTTAAAGTGATGAAGGGGCAAGACTTACAACCAATAATACTCTACACAGCAAGGCTTTCATTCAAATTTGACAGAAAAGTCAATAGCTTTACAGATAAACAAAAGCTAAGAGAATTGAGCACCACCAGACCAGCTTTGCAACAAATGCTAAAGGAACTTCTTTAAGTGGAAAAGAAAAGGACACTACTAGAAACAAGAAAATTATGAATGGAAAAGCTCATTAGTAAAGGCAAACATAAAGTATAGGTAGAAAATCATGGGCATGCAAATATGATAACAAAACCAGCAATTGTGAGAAGAGGAGACCACAAATGCAGGATATTGGAAATACATTTGAAATTAAAAGACCAGCAACTTAAAACAATCTGGTTTATATATCTAGACTGCTATATCAAAAACTCATGGTAACCACAAAGCAAAAATCTTCGATAGATACACATGCAAAAAATAAAAAGGAATCCAAAAACAACACTAAAGTTAGTCATCAAATTGTAAGAGAATAAAAGAGGAAAGAAAGAAAAAAAGATCTACAGAAACAAATCTTAAACATTTAACAAAGTGTCAGTAAGAACAGATAAATGCAATTCACTACTACATATCACCTCACATCAGTCAGAATGCACTTCATCAATAAATCTGCAAACAATAAATGCTGGAGAGAGTGTGGAGAAAAGGGAACCCTTCTACACTGTTAGTGGGAATGTAAATTGGTACAGCCACTATGGAGAACTGTATGGAGTTTCCTTAAGAAACTAAAAATAGAGCTACCATATGATCCAGCAATCCCACTCCCAGGCATATATTGGAGAAAATCATGCTTCGAAAGGATTCATATACCCAATATTCATTGCAGTGCTCTTTACAATAACCTAGACATGGAAAAAAAACTAAATGTCCAAATCGGCAGATGAATAGATAAAGAAGGTATGGTACATATATACAATGGAATATTACTCAGCCATTAAAAAGAATGAAATAATTCCATTTGCAGCAACATGGAAGGACCTTGAGATTATCATACTAAGTGAAGTAAGTCAAACAGAAAAAGACAAATGTATGATGTCGCCTATATGCAGAATCTTAAAAAAAATGATAAAAATAAACTTATTTACAAAACAGAAACAGACTCACAGAAAAAAAAAACTTATGGTAATCAGGGGGAGGGTAGGAGGGAGGGATGAATTGGGAGTTTGGGATTGAGATGTACACACTGCTATATTTAAAATAGATAATCACCTGCCCACCAGAAAGACAAGATCCAGCCTCATCCACCAGAACAGAGGCACTAGTCCCCCCTACCAGGAAACCTACTAAACCCACTGAACCAACCTTAGCCACTGGGGACAGCCACCAAAAACAGCGGGAACTACAAACCTGCAGCCTGCGAAAAGGAGATCCCAAACACAGTAGGATAAGCAAAATGAGAAGACAGAAAAACACACAGCACAATAAATGAAATTAAAAATTCTCTAGAAGGGATCAATAGCAGAATAACTGAGGCAGAAGGACAGATAAGTGACCTGGAAGATAAAATACTGGAAATAACTACTGCAGAGCCGACTAAAGAAAAGAGAATGAAAAGAACTGAGGACAGTCTCAGAGACCTCTGGGACAACATTAAGTACACCAACATTCGAATTATAGGGGTCCCAGAAGAAGAAGAGGAAAAGAAAGGGACTGAGAAAATATTTGAAGAGATTATAGTTGAAAACTTCCCTAATATGAGAAAGGAAATAGTCAATCAAGTCCAGGAAGCAAAGAGAGTCCCATACAGGATAACTCCAAGGAGAAACACGCCTAGACACATATAAATCAAACTGTCAAAAGTTAAATACAAAGAAAATGTATTAAAAGCAGCAAGGGAAAAACAACAAATAACACACAAGGGAATCCCCATAAGGTTAACATCTGATCTTTCAGCAGAAA
>NC_041234.1:75419754-75420061 GCF_002837175.3 Physeter macrocephalus | reverse complement strand
AGGAAATCAAAAAATACTTAGAAACAAATGACAATGGAGACACAACAACTCAAAACTTATGGGATACAGCAAAAGCAGTTCTAAGAGAGAAGTTTATAGCAATACAATCATACTTAAGAAACAGGAAACATCTCGAATAAACAACCTAACTTTGCACTGAAAGCAATTAGAGAAAGGAGAAAAAAAAACAAAAATTTAGCAGAAGGAAAGAAATCATAAAGATCAGATCAGAAATAAATGAAAAAGAAATGAAGGAAACAATAGCAAAGATTAATAAAACTAAAAGCTGGTTCTTTGAGAAGATAAA
>NC_041234.1:75417400-75418851 GCF_002837175.3 Physeter macrocephalus | reverse complement strand
TGGTGTTAGGGATTGTTCTAATTTCATACTTTTACATGTAGCTGTCCAGTTTTCCCAGCACCACTTATTGAAGAGGCTGTCTTTTCTCCACTGTATATCCTTCCCTCCTTTATCAAAGATAAGGTGACCATATGTGTGTGGGTTTATCTCTGGGCTTTCTATCCTGTTCCATTGATCTATATTTCTGTTTTTGTGCCAGTACCATACTGTCTTGATTACTGATAGTATACATAGAGAATCCTAAGGATGCTACCAGGAAACTACTAGAGCTAATCAATGAATTTGGTAAAGTAGCAGGATACAAAATTAATGCACAGAAATCTCTGGCATTCTTATACACTAATGATGAAAAATCTGAGAGTGAAATTAAGAAAACACTCCCATTTACCATTGCAACAAAAAGAATAAAATATCTAGGAATAAACCTACCTAAGGAGACAAAAGACTTGTATGCAGAAAACTATAAGACACTGATGAAAGAAATTAAAGATGATACAAATAGGTGGAGAAATATACCATGTTCTTGAATTGGAAGAATCAACATTGTGAAAATGACTCTACTACCCAAAGCCATCTACAGATTCAATACAATTCCTATCAAATCACCACTGGCATTTTTTACAGAACTAAAACAAAAAATTTTGCAATTTGTATGGAAACACAAAAGACCCCGAATAGCCAAAGCAATCTTGAGAACAAAAAATGGAGCTGGAGGAATCAGGCTCCCTGACTTCAGACTATACTACAAGGCTACAGTAATCAAGACAGTATGGTACTGGCACAAAAACAGAAATATAGATCAATGGAACAGGATAGAAAGCCCAGAGATAAACCCACACACATTTGGTCACCTTATCTTTGATAAAGGAGGGAAGGCTATACAGTGGAGAAAAGACAACCTCTTCAATAAGTGGTGCTGGGAAAACTGAACAGCTACCTGTAAAAGTATGAAATTAGAACACTCCTTAACACCACACACAAAAAGAAACTCAAAATGGGTTAAAGACCTAAATATAAGGCCAGACACTATCAAACTCTAAGAGGAAAACATAGGCAGAACACGCTATGACATAAATCACAGCAATATCCTTTCTGACCCATCTCCTCGAGAAATGGAAATAAAAACAAAAATAAACAAATGGGACCTAATGAAACTTAAAACCTTTTGCACAGCAAAGGATACCATAAACAAGACCAAAAGACAACCCTCAGAATGGGAGAAAATATTTGCAAATGAAGCAACTGACAAAGGATTAATATCCAAAATTTATAAGCAACTCATGCATCTCAATAACAAAAAAGAAAACAACCCAATCCAAAAAAGGGCAGAACTAAATAGACATTTCTCCAAAGAAGAAATACAGATTTCCAACAAACACATGAACGAATGCTCAACATCATTAATCATTAGAGAAATGCAAATCAAAACTACAATGAGATATCATCTCACA
>NC_041234.1:75410553-75416774 GCF_002837175.3 Physeter macrocephalus | reverse complement strand
GTGGGAGGGAGGGTGACACAAGAGGGAAGAGATATGGGAACATATGTATATGTATAACTGATTCACTTTGTTGTAAAGGAGAAACTAACACACTATTGTAAAACAGTTATACTCCAATAAAGATGTTAAAAAAATAAAATAAAATAAAATAGATAATCAACAAGGATCTACTGTATAACACAGAGACTGCTGCTCAATATTCTTTAATAACCTAAATGGGAAAAGAATTTTAAAAATAATATTTTTATTATTTTATGTACATCAACTATACTCCAATAAAAATTACAAATGAAGTAATAGAGACTACAAAGACAGTAGAAGGATAAATAATATTGGATAGATACACGTATTTGTATAAGTGAATCACTTTGCTATACAAGTGAAACTAACACAGAATTGTTAATCAACTATGCTCCAATAGAAATGAAAAATTTAAAAAAAAAGGAAACAAAGTAAAAAAACAAGTTTCAACGGAAAAAAGTATGGGTATATGTGTCATTGTTAATGAGTCCCTAAAATATTTAGCAACCATCTTAAAATGAGACAGATTAATCAAATGCTTTGAATTATTGAGAAAGGCATTGATTTTAATGGGAATTAAAATAAAACTTCCTATCCATGCACAAGCTTATTGGGTGACCAATTGGGATGATATTTAGAGTGGAATATACATAGATCCAGAAATTTATTTGTTAAGGCATAAGCAATATCACAGGATAAATACTCTGCACACTCTTTAAGTATCAAATATTTTTGGAACATTAATTTGAGGAGATAAAATACAATATTTACACTAATTTTTATGCTAAACTACAGAACTTCAAGTAAATTGTGTATTTGCAGTTGACTCTTTAAAATTATGACCCTATACAACCCTCCCACATGGTTTGGTATGTTTTAAAAATCCTTTGCTTTTAGAAGTATGTGAATTGAAATATTTTAGACATATTGAACTAAGGGAATAACAATTAGATGCAAGGAAAAGACACCAGAATATCCACAATTAAAATATATATATATATATATAGGTAATGACATGTAGACAACAGTTTTTTCATACACTGCTAATGGAGATGTTTGTCAGTATCTACTAAATTGAAACATGAATACACTGTGACCCAGAAATTTCACTCCTAGTAATATACTTAACATAAATACATATGTTAAACAAGACATGTCCTAGAAAGTAAAAGTTTCAACATATGAATTTTGGGGGGACACAAACATTCAGATCATAGTAGGATGTGCATCCAGAATATGTAGATACCGCTCACGATTCAATTATAAATAGAAAAATATCCCTATTACCAAATGGGTAAAGGGTCTGAATAACCATTTCTCCAAAGAAGTTATATAAATGGCCAATAAGTATATGAAAAGATGTTCAACATTTTTTTTCATTAGGAACATGCAAACAAAACCACAATGAGATACAACTGTACAAATACTAGGATGGATAAATTAAAAAGGACAGTAATAAAGGTTAGTGAGGAGATAAAGAAATGTGAACCATCATACTTTAATGACAGAAATGTAATGTGGTAGAGAATCTTTAGAAAACAGTTCGGCTTGTCCTTAAAGGGTAAAATAGATTAATGATCTAACTGAGCAATTTCACTCGTGTATTTATCCAAGGGACATAAAAAATATATATTCACACAAAATTGTGTGCAAAAATGTTCATAGCAGCACAATTCATGGTAGGCAAAAGTGTTCAAGAAAAACCTAAATATCCATCAACTGAAGAATGCATGAACAAAATGTAGTTTATCCATACAATGGGATATTATTCAGCAATACAGAGAAATGAAGCACTGATACATGTTACAGAGTGGATGAACCTTGAATACCCTATGCTAAGTAAACTATGCCAGTTAAAAAAGACCATATATTGGATGAGTCTGTTTATATGAAATGTCCAGAAAAGCAAATCTATTTAGATAGAAAGTAAATTAGTAGTTTTCCAGGGTTAGGGGGTTGAGTGAGTGGGGAGTGACTGCTACTAAGTAAAGGTCTTCTTTAAGGAATAATGAAAATTTTCTAAGTTAGATACTTGTGATGATTGGACCACTCTTTCAGTATACTAAAAAACTCTGAGTCATACACTTTAAAAGGCTGAATTTTATATATGTAAATTTTATCTTCATAAGGATGTTATTTTAAAAAGCTCTGTGTTAGCAATTACATCTTCTTAACAGTGTAAGGACTTCAGCAATGTATTCCCTCAAATTCTGGTCTCTCTGTTCTGAAAAAGGCAAATCAGATAATTTAATTTGGAAAACAATAAAGATTAGTGAGAAGCCTGAAATTAAAAAAACAAACTCATAGAATTGAAAAATGCAGAGACTGAAATAAATCTCAATGAAGGGGCTCAATAGTGGAGTGGAAATGGTAAAGGATAGTATCAGTGAATTTGAGTAAAGATCAGTAGAATTTACTTAATCTTACCAACAGAAACAAAGTATACAAAAATAGTAAACCAAGTCTCAGCAGCCTGTAGGAAAATAACCAAAAAGCTAATATTCACATCATTGTGGTCCCAGAAGGAGAGGGCAGAGAGTGAGTTGGACTGAGAAAAGTATTCAAAGAAATAATGCTTTTAAATTTCTCAAATTTGGCAAAGACATGAACCCACAAATTCAAGATGTTGATGAATCCCAAATTCATCAACAAGATTAACAACAAGATTAGCACAAGTAAACTCTGAAACTTAAATATAAAAGAAAAAAATATTGAACACATTCAGAGAGAAATGACATTAAATTTGGAAGAATAACAGTTTGAATGACAGTGTATTTCTTATCTGATACCAGGAAGTTCATAATTAACACATGATTTTTGTTATTTATTGAAACCAAGAAATGTTAACTCAGAATTCTATACCCAGTGAAAACACATTTAAGGAATAAAGGAGAAATGAAGGCATTCTCACATGAAGGAAAGCTAAGAAACTGTGTTGCTAGTAAACCCATCTTTACAGAATAGCTGAAGACAGTCTCTAAACAGAAAAGAAATAACAGAAGAAGGTATGAAACCACTAAAGAATGAAGACCGTTAGAATGAATAAAAGTAAGGGTTAATATAAATAGATTATCCTTCTTTTCTTGAGACTCTTAAATCATATTTCAATTTTTGAAGCAAAAATCATAACACCATCAGATGTGCTGCTCATGGTATATAGAAGAAATATTTAAGGCAATTATATTTTTTAAATGGGTAGGTCAAAAGTACCTAAGTGATTCCTTTCATATGAAGTGACAAAATATTGATACCAGTAGACTACAGTAAGTTACTTATGTATTTTCTAATACACAGAGCAACCACTAAGGAAACTAGACAAAGGGATATATTCAAACATGCTATAAATAACTAAAAATGAAATTTTAAAATATTCATGCAACCTGCAGGAAAGCAAGAAAAGAGAAAGACAGGAATAGGAAACAAATGGAAAAGAAGTAGTAAAATGGTGTACTTAAGCCCTAGTGCATTTATAATTACTCAAATTGTAAGTAGTCTACGCAAAATAACAGACAAAAATTGGCAGAATGGATGAAAACAACATGGCCCAACTATATGCTGTCTACGAGAAACTCACTTCAAATCGAAAGACATTGTCAAAAAGTTGAAAGTAAAATTATTTTAAAAGTATATAGCCTGGAAAAAATTAATCAAATTAAGCAGAAGTGGCTATATTAATGTACATAATGGTGGCTTTTTAGCAAAAAAAATTACTAGAGTCAAAAAGAGACACAAAATTATGGTAAAAGAGTCAATCCACCAAGAAGATGTATCAATCTTAAACATGTATGCACCAAATAATGGAGGCTTAGAATACATGAAACAAAAACTTATTGAGCTAAAAGTATAGTCAAATTCACAAATAAGATTAGGGAATATAACACACCACTCTCAGTAATTGATCAGAAAGCATGCAGAAGATATAAACAACAAAATGAACCAGTAGGCTTACATTGACATGTATAGAAAACTCCATCCAACAATAGCAGAATATACATTTTTTTCAAATGCTTATTGGAATATTGACCTGGAGAGAAAATATTCTAAGTAATACACAAAGAAGTTTAAATTTAAAATAATTGAAGTCGTACAGAGGCTACTCTCTGACCTTAATGGAATCAAACTAAAAATCAGTAACAGAAAAGAAAGAGGAAAATACCCATACATTTGGAAATTAAACAACACATTCCTAAATAATTCATGGATCAAATAATTTTCAAAGGGGATATAAATACATTGAAGTGAATGAAAATGAAGATATAGTATATAAAAATATTTGAGAACTACCTAAAATAGTGCTGAGAGGGAAATTTATTGCACTAAATGTTTATATTAGAAATGAAGAAGGGTCTTAAATCAATAATTTAATCAAAACCTAAGTTCCTCCCTCCAGGAAACAGAAAAGGAAGAGGTTCCTTATAAAACCAAAAATAGAGCTACCATATGATCCAGCAATCCACTCCTGGGCATATATGCGTAGAAAAACATAATTCAAAAAGATACATGCACCCCAATGTTCATTGGCGCACTATTTACATTAACCAGGACATGGAAGCAACTACATTTGAATTTAAGTAATGTTAAACATTTGTAATATAAATCCAAATTATTTACTGATTTTTGTTAATACATGTGCGTTTAACATCATTAAAGTCATTGTACATTTTTTGTAATCTGCTTTTTTCCCATTGGGCACTATTTCATACATATATATTTATATGTTGGATATTCTACACCCTTGTCATTTTTATTTGACACAAACTATTATATCATGATGATGTTTCTTAGTTTGTTTATCCACTCCACTTTAGTTAATCATTTTATATTGTTGCTATAATAAAATACCTGGCTCCCTATCTGATATTTCTTAAAAACCCATACCACGTCCCTAAACTCACACTGACTGAATTATACTTGTCTTTAATTTGGAGACCAATTCTGGAATCAGAGTTTAGCATCAAATCAACTTTATTTCTGGTTTATTTCTGAGCATTGCCCTGGTTCCATGGTTTGAGTTTTTGGGTCACCTACAGTGCCTGAGTCCCCAAATTAAAAATTTACTTACAGCTTAGTTCTCTGGAATCATAACTCTGTTTTAATCTTACCAGCTATCTTGGCAACTGGTGTCCTTTCAATGAATGCCAGCTTGCCACAGATTTACCAAGATCTTCCACTAGCCTCCTCTATTACTTTGTACTGTCTGCACTTGTAACCAAATATTTGTTACATCCTATTCTACAACCTTGAAAAATGTGTATAATTATCTATACTGTCATTAATTTCTACAACATTTTCTTGAAGTCAAGTTCTGCCTGCTTGCCTGAACTTAATTTCATCAGCTACTACTGTGTGCAACAACAAACAACCTAGCCCATTTTAGTATCTAATTCCTGGCTCTTTTGCTGGGTTGCTGGGTTTATTTTGCTACTGACAGATAAATTGAGTTTTAATTCATTCATTTAACAAATATTTATTGCACACATACTAAATTCTAGGCATTAGTACAGATGCAGAGTATTGCAGTAAACCAAACCTACAAAAACCCTGCCCTCATGGAATTTATATTATAGTGAGGGAAGGGGAAATTCTGTCACTTTCTATTATTAAATAGCACTGCCATGTATACCTTTACTCTTTGTACATTTCTGGATTATTTTCTTGGTACAGACTGTGGTGGAAAAAAATGAAAAAAATCACTGTGTGGCAGAGACTGGTTTGTTCTTCACCAAACCAAATTTTTTTTTCCCTAAACGCACAGCTAGAGTATATTCCACAGCCTCCTTCCCAGTTAGGTGTGGTCATGTGATTGAAATGCAGACAACAGAATTAAGAATTGCAGGTAACAGAATTCTACTTCCAGATAATTTTAAACCTCCTACATAAGATCCCCAGTGATTTCCCCTTCTGCTGCCTGGATGCAAATGATCATGCTGACTTTGGAAGCCATTGGTTGAAGATGGTGGAGCATCAAGATGGAAAGAATCTGGGTCCAGAATGACACATTTCAGGAAGGTTGCTAACCATTCTACACTTATCATGTTTGAGCCATTATACCATTTTGGCAGTGCTCTTTTGTGTGTGTGTGTGGTGTATTTCCTTCTGATTATTATTTTTTGAATTTTATTTTATTTTATTTTTTACACAGCAGATTCTTATTAGTCATCAATTTTATACACATCAGTGTATACATGTCAATTCCAATC
>NC_041234.1:75406210-75410528 GCF_002837175.3 Physeter macrocephalus | reverse complement strand
CCCCCGCCGCTTTCCCCCCTTGGTGTCCATACGTTTGTTCTCTACATCTGTGTCTCAATTTCTGCCCTGCAAACCAGTTCACCTGTACCATTTTTCTAGGTTTCACATATATGTGTTAAAATATGTGTTTTTCTCTTACTTACTTCACTCTGTATGACAGTCTCTAGATCCATCCACGTCTCAACAAATGACCCAATTTTGTTCATTTTTATGGCTGAGTAATATTCCATTGGATATATGTACCACATCTTCTATATCCATTCGTCTATCAATGGGCATTTAGGTTGCTTCCATGACCTAGCTATTGTAAATAGTGCTACAATGAACATTGTGGTGCATGTGTCTTTTTGAATTATGGTTTTCTCTGGGTATATGCCCAGTAGTGGGGTTGCTGGACCATATGGTAATTCTACTTTTAGTTTGTTAAGGAACCACAATACTGTTCTCCATAGTGGCTCTCTCTATTTACATTCCCACCAACAGTGCAAGAGTGTTCCATTTTCTCCACACCCTCAACAGCATTTGTTGTTTGTAGGTTTTCTAATGATGCCCATTCTAACTGGTGTGTGAGCTGCATGAGCTGTTTATATATTTTGGAGATTAATCCTTTATCCATTGATTTGTTTGCAAATATTTTCTCCCATTCTGAGGATTGTCTTTTCATCTTGTTTATGGCTTCCTTTGCTGCACAAAAGCTTTGAAGTTTCATTAGGTCCAATTTGTTTATTTTTGTTTTTATTTCCATTACTCTAGGAGATGGATCCAAAAAAATCTTGCTGTGATTTATGTCGATTGTTCTTCCTATGTTTTCCTGTAAGAGTTTTATAGTGTCCGGTGATATATTTAGGACTCTAATCCATTTGGAGTTTATTTTTGTGTATGGTGTTAGGGAGTGTTCTAACTTTATTCCTTTACATGTAGCTGTACAGTTTTCCCAGCACCATTATTGAAGAGACTGTCTTTTCTCCATTGTATAGCCTTGTCTCCTTTATCATAGATTAGTTGACCATAGGTGTGTGGGTTTATCTCTGGGCTTTCTATCTTCTTCAATTTATCTATATTTCTGTTTCTGTGCCAGTACCATAATGTTTGGATTACTGTAGCTTTGTAGTATAGTTTGAAGTCACGGAGTCTGATTCGTCCAGCTCCGATTTTTTTTTCCCTCAAGACTGCTTTGGCTATTTGGGGTGTTTTGTGTCTCCATACAAATTTTAAGATTTTTTGTTCTAGTTCTGTAAAAATGCCATTGGTAATTTGATAGGGATTGCAGTGAATGTATAGATGGCTTTGGGTAGTATAGTCATTTCCACAATATTGATTCTTCCAATCCAAGGACATGGTATATCCCTCCATCTGTTGGTATCATCTTTAATTTTTTCAGCAGTGTCTTATAGTTTTATGCAAACAGATTTTTGTCTCCCTAGGTAGGTTTATTCCTAGGTATTTTATTCTTTTTGTTGCAATGGTAAATGGGAGTATTCCTTAATTTCTCTTTCTGATATTTCATTGTTAGTGTATAGGAATGCAGGAGATTTCTGTACATTAATTTTCTATCCTGCAACTTTACCAAATTCATTAATTAGCTCGAGTAGTTTTATGGTGGCAACTTTAGGATTCTCTATGTATAGTAGCATATCATCTACAAACATGGACAGTTTTACTTCTTCTTTTCCAATTTGTATTCCTTTTATTTATTTTTCTCTGATTGCCGTGGCTAGGACTTCCAAAACTATATTGAATAATAGTGGTGAGATTGAAAATCCTTGTCTTGTTCCTGATCTTAGAGGAAATGCTTTCAGTTTTTCACCATTGAGAATGATGTTTGCTGTGGGTGTTTCATATATGGCCTTTATTATGTTAAGGTAGGTTCCCTCTATGGCCACTTTCTGGAGAGTTTTTATCATAAATGTGTGTTGAATTGTGTAGAAAGCTCATTCTTCATTTATTGAGTTGATCATATGGTTTTTATTCTTCAATTTTTTAATATGGTGTATCACATTGATTGATTTGCATATATTGAAGAATCCTTGCATCCCTGGGATAAATCCCACTTGATCGTGGTGTGTGATGCTTTTAGTGTGTTGTCCAATTCTGTTTGCTACTATTTTGTTGAGGATATTTGCATTTATGTTCATCAGTGATATTGGAATGTAATTTTCTTTCTTTGTAGAATCTTTGTCTGGTTTTGGTATCAGGGTGATGGTGGCCTCATAGAACGAGTTTGGGAATATTCCTTCTGCCATTTTTTGGAAGAGTTTGCAAAGGATGGGTGTTAGCTCTTCTCTAAATGTTTGATAGAATTCACCTCTGAAGCCATCTGGTCCTGGGCTTTTGTTTGTTGGAAGTCTTTTAATCACAGTTTCAATTTCATTACTTGTGATTGGTCTGTTCATATTTTCTATTTCTTGATGGTTCAGTCTTGGAAGGTTATACTTTTCTAAGAATTTGTCGATTTCTTTCAGGTTTTCCATTTTATTGGCATAGAATTGCTTGTAGTATTCTCTTAGGATGCTTTGTATTTCTGCAGCGACTGTTGTAACTTCTCCTTTTTCACTTCTAATTTTATTTATTTGAGTCCTCTCCCTCTTTATCTGCATGAGTCTGGCTAATTGTTTATCAATTTTGTTTATCTTCTCAAAGAACCAGCTTTTAGTTTTATTGATCTTTGCTATTGTTTTCTTTGTTTCTATTTCATTTATTTCTGCTCTGATCTTTATCATTTATTTCCTTCTGCTAACTTTGGGTTTTGTTTTTATTCATTCTCTAGTTCCTTTATGTGTAATGTTAGGTTGGTTATTTGAGATTTCTCTTGTTTCTTGAGTTAGGCTTGTATAGCTATAAACTTCCCTCTTAAAACTGCTTTTGCTGCATCCCATAGGTTTTGGACCATCACATTTTCATTATCATTTGTCTCTAGGTATTTTTTGATTTCCTATTTGATTCCTTCAGTGATCTCTTGGTTATTTAGTAATGTATTGTTTAGGCTACATGTGTTTGTGTTTTTTACGGGTTTTTTCCCTGTAATTGATTTGTAATCTCATAGTGTTGTTGTCAGAAAAGATGCTTCATATATTTCAATTTTCTTAAATTTACCAAGGCTTGATTTGTGACCCAAGATGTGATCTATCCTGGGGAATGTTCTGTGGGCACTTGAGAAGGAAGTGTAATCTGCTGTTTTTGGATGGAATGTCCTATAATTATCAATTAAATCTATCTGGTTTATTGTGTCATTTAAAGCTTCTGTTTCCTTATTTATTTTCATTTTGGATGATCTATCCATTGGTGTAAGTGAGGTGTTAAATTCCTCCACTATTATTTTGTTACTGTTGGTTTCCTCTTTTATAGCTGTTATCAGTTGCTTTATGTATTGAAGTGCTCCTATGTTGGGTGCATATATATTTATAATTGTTATATCTTCTTCTTGGATTGATCCCTTGATCATTGTGTAGTGTCCTCCTTGTCTCCTGTAACATTCTTTATTTTAAAGTCTATTTTATCTGATATAAGTATTGCTATTCCAGCTTTCTTTTGATTTCCATTTGCATGGAATATCTCTTTCCATTCCCTCACTTTCAGTTTGTATGTGTCCCTAGGTCTGATGTTGGTCTCTTGTAGACAGCCTATATATGGGTGTTGTTTTTGTATTCATTCAGCAAGCCGGTGTCTTTCTGTTGGAGCATTTAATCCACTCACTTTTAAGGTAATTTTCAATATGTATGTTCCTATGACCATTTTCTTAATTGTTTTGGGTTTGTTTTTTAGGTCCTTTTCTTCTCTTGTGTTTCCCACTTAGAGAAGTTCTGTTAGCATTTGTTGTAGAGCTGGTTTGGTGGTTCTGAATTCTCTTAGCTTTTTCTTGTCTGTAAAGATTTGATTTCTCCATCGAATCTGAATGAGATCCTTGCTGGGTGGAGTTATCTTGGTTGTAGGTTCTTCCCTTTCATCATTTTAAGTATATCATGCCACTCCCTTCTGGCCTGTAGAGTTTCTGCTGAGAAGTCACCTTTAACCTTATGGGAGTTCCCTTGTATGTTATTTGTCATTTTTCCCTTGTTGCTTTCAATAATTTTTCTTGGTCTTTAATTTTTGCCAGTTTGATTACTATGTGTCTCAGCGTGTTTCTCCTTGGGTTTATCCTGTATGGGACTCTCTGCACTTCCTGGACTTAGGTGGCTATTTCCTTTCCCATGTTAGGGAAGTTTTTGACTTAATCTCTTCAAATATTTTCTCAGGTTCTTTCTTTCTCACTTCTCCTTCTGGGACCCCTATAATGAGAATGTTGTTGCATTTAATGTTGTCCCAGAAGTCTCTTAGGCTG
>NC_041234.1:75393804-75405904 GCF_002837175.3 Physeter macrocephalus | reverse complement strand
GTTCCTTCATCTGGTATATAGCCCTCTGCCTTTTCATCTTGTCTATCCTTCTGTGAATGTGGTTTTCTTTCCATAGGCTGCAGGATTGTAGTTCTTCTTGCTTCTGCTGTCTGCCCTCTGGTGGATGAGGCTATCTAAGAGGCTTGTCCAAGTTTCCTGATGGGAGGGACTGGTGGTAGGTAGAGCTGACTGTTGCTCTGTTGGGCAGAGCTCAGTAAAAGTTTAATCCGCTTGACTGCTGATGGGTGGGGCTCGGTTCCCTCCCTGTTTCCTAATTGGCCTGAAGCAACCCAACACAGTAGCCTACCTGGGCTCTTTGTTGGGGCTAATGGTGGACTCTGGGAGGCCTCACATCAAGTAGTACTTCCCAGAACTTCTGCTGCCAGTGTCCCTGTCCCCATGGTGAGCCACAGTGAAGGCCCGCCTCTGCAAGAGACCCTCCGCCACTAGCAGGTAGGTCTGGTTCGGTCTCCCCTGGGGTCACTGCTCCTTCCCCTGGATCCTGAAGTGCACACTAATTTGTGTGTGCACTCCAAGAGTGGAGTCTCTTTTTCCTCCAGTCCTTTCAAAGTCCTGCAATCAAATCCCACTTGCCTTCATGTCTGATCCTCTAGGAATTCCTCCTCCTGTTGCCAGACCCCCAGGTTGGGAAGCCTGACGTGGGGTTCAGAACCTTCATGTCAGTGTGTGGACTTCTGTGGTATAAGTGTTCTCCAGTCTGTGAGTCACCCAACCAGCAGTTATGGGATTTGCTTCTACTGTGATTGTGCCCCTCCTACCGTCTCGTTGTGGCTTCTCTTTTGTCTTTGGATATGGGGTATCTTTTTGGTGAGTTCCAGTGTCTTCCTGTCAATGATTGTCCAGCAGCTAGCTGTGATTCTGGTGTTCTCACAAGAGGGAATGAGAGCACGTCCTTCTACTCCACCCTCTTGGTTCAGGACCCCTTAGTTGTGCTCGTTTTGATGGCTCCATAAAACTATATAAACGGCTTGATGGTTCTTGGTACAATTTAATATATATCTATCCAGAAAGTTTATCTAATTTATAGTATAAACCTCAATATAAGACTGTTTTCCTATAGCCTTACCACTCTTTTTATTTATATATAATGATTAACCTTTTAAAAACTTTTTTCTTTAAGTGTAATTGATTTACAATGTTGTGCCAATCTCTGCTGTACAGCAAGGTGACTCAATTACACACACACATATATATACAGTATTTTTGTAATATTCTTTTCCATTATGGTTTATCCCAGGAGATTGGGTATATTTTCCTGTGCCATACAGCAGGACCTTGGTTTTTATCCATTCTCTATGTAATAGTTTGCATCTACCTTCCCCAACTACCCAATCCATCCCTCTCCCTGCCCCTTGCAGCCTTAGCAACCAGAAATCTGATCTCTATGTCTGTGAGTCGGTTTCTGGTTTGTAGATAGGTTCATTTGTGACGTATTTTAGATTCTACATATGCAATATAATATGATATTTGTCTTTCTCTTTCTGACTTATTTCACTTAGTGTGATCATCTCTAGGTACATCCATGTTGCTGCAAATAGCATTATTTCATGCTTTTTGTGGCTGAGTAGCATTCCATTGTACATCTGTACCACATCTTCATTATCCATTTATCTGTTGATGGACATTTAGGTTGCTGACATGTCTTGGCTATTATAAATAGTGCTGCTATGAACATAGGGGTGCATGTATCTTTTTGAATTATAGTTTTTCCAGGTATATGACCAGAGGTGGGATTGCTGGATCATATGATAGTTCTATTTTTATTCTTCTGAGGACTCTCTATACTGTTTTCCATAGTGGCTCTATCAATTTACATTCCCACCAACAGTGTAGAAGGGTTTTCTCTACACCCTCTCCAGAATTTCTTATTTGTATACTTTTTAATGATGGCCATTCTGACTGGTGTGATGTGATACCTCATAGTAGTTTTGATTTACATTTCTCTAATAATTAGTGATATTGAGCATATTTTCATGTGTTTCTTGTCCAACTGGAAGTCTTCTTTGGAGAAATTTCTATTATGGCCTTCTGCCCATTTTTCATTTGGGTTATTTTTGTTGTTGTTGTTGTTGAGTTGTATGAGCTGTTTGTATATTTTGGAGATTAAGCCCTTGTCGGTCAACTCATTTTTGAATACTTTCTCCCATTATGTAGGTTGTCTTTTCTTTTTTTTTTTTTTTTTTTTTTAGTTTCCTTTGCTGTGCCAAAGCTTGTATGTTTGATTCGGTCCCATTTATTTATTTTTGTTTTTATTTCTATTGCCTTGTGAGACTGACCTCAGAAAACATTTGTACAGTTTATGTCAGAGAATGTTTTGCCTATGGTCTCTTCTAAGAGTTTTATAGTGTCATGTCTTATGTTTAAGTCTTTAAGCCATTTTGAGTTTATTTTTGTACATGGCATGAGGGTGTGCTCTAACTTCATTGATTTACATGTAGCTGTCAAACTTTCCCAGCACCACTTGCTGAAGAGACTGTCTTTTCTCCCATTTCATATTCTTGACTCCTGTGTTGAAGATTAATTTACCGTAGTTGTGTGGGTTTATATCTGGGCTCTCTATTCTGTTCCATTTATCCTTATGTCCATTTTTCTACTAATCCCATACTGTTTTGATTACTATAGCTTTGTAGTACTGTCTGAAGTCTGGGAGAGTTATGCCCCCTGCTTTGTTTTTGCTCCTCAGGACTCCTTTGGCAATTCTGGGTCTTTTTATGATTCCATATAAATTTTTGGTTTATTTGTTGTAGTTCTGTGAAAAATGTCATGGGTAATTTGATAGGGATCACATTAAATCTGTAGATTGCTTTGGGTAGTATTGCCATTTTAACAATTTTAATTCTTCCAATCCAAGAGCATGGGATATCTTTCTGTTTCTTTGAATCCTCTTTAATTTCCTTTATTAATGTTTTATAGTTCTCAATGTAAAAATTTTTCACCTCCTTGGTCAGGTTTATTACTAGGTTTTTTTTTTTGGTCCACTTTTAAAAGGTATTGCTTTTTTACATTCCCTTTCTGATATTTCGTTGTTAGTGTAAAGAAATGCACCTGATTTCTGAATGTTAATCTTGTATCCTGCTACTTTGCTGAATTCATTTATTAGATCTAGTAGTTTGTGTGTGGAGTCCTTAGGGTTTTCTATATATAGTATCATTTCGTCTGCATATAGTGACGATTTTCTCTCTTCCCTTCTAGTTTGGATACCTCTTATTTCTTTTTCTTGTCTGATTGCTGTGGCTAGGACTTCCAATACTATGTTGAATAGAAGAGGTGACAGTGGGCTTCCTTGTCTTGTTCCAGATTTTAGTGGTGAGGCTTTCAGCTTTTCACCATTGAGTATTATAATGGCTGTGCGTTTGTCGTAAATGGCTTTTATTATGATATGTTTCCTGTATACCCACTTTGGTAAGAGTTTTTATTATGAATGGATGTTGAATTCTGTCAAATTCTTTTTCTGCATCTATTGAAATGATTATGTGGTTTTTTTTTTTTTTTTTGGTTTTTTTTTTTTTGTGGTATGCGGGCCTCCCTCTGCTGCGGCCTCTCCCGTTGCGGAGCACAGGCTCTGGACGCGCAGGCTCAGCGGCCATGGCTCACGGGCCCAGCCGCTCCGCGGCATGTGGGATCCTCCCAGACCGGGGCGCGAACCCGGTTCCCCTGCATCGGCAGGCGGACGCACAACCACTGCGCCACCAGGGAAGCCCGATTATGTGGTTTTGACTTTTCTTTTGTTAATGTGGTGTATTACATTGATCCATTTGTGTACGTTGAACCATCCTTGTGAACTTGTGATGAATGCCACTCAGTCGTGGTGTATGATCTTTTTTATGTGTTGTTGGATTCGGTTTGCTAATAATTTGTTGAGAATTTCTGCATCTATATTCATCAAAGATATTGGCCTGTAATTTTCTTTTTTGGTAGTACCTTTGTCTGGTTTTGGTATCAGGGTGATGGTGGCTTTATAGAAGGTATTTTGGAGTGTTCACGCCTCTTCAATCTTTTGGAAGAGATTGAGAAGAATTGGTATAAGTTATTCTATGTATGTTTGGTAGAATTTCCCTTTGAAGCCATCTGGTTCTGGACTTTTGTTTTTAGGAAGGTTTTTTATTGCATATTCTATTTCATTTCTAGTGATTGGTTTGATGAAATTATCTATTTCTTCTTGATTCAATTTTGTTGGGCTGTATGTTTCTAGAAAGTTACCATTTCTGCCTGGTTGTCAGATTTGTTGGCATTTAATTGTTCATAGTATTATCTTATTTTTTTTGTATTTCTGTGGTATCAGTTGAGAGTCCTCGATTTTCATTTCTTGTTTTGTTTATTTGGGTTCTTTCTCTTTCTTCTTGGTGAACCTGGCCAGAGGCTTGTCAATTCTGTTTATCCTTACAAAGAACAAGCTCTGGGTTTTACTTTTTTTTAATATATTTTTGAAATATTTATTTTATTTATTTCCTCCCTGATCTTTATTTTATCCTTCCTTCTGCTGACTTTAGGTTTTATTTGTTATTCTTTATCTAATTCTTTTAGTTGGTAGCTTAGGTTATGTATTTGAGATTTTTTTTGTTCTTTGAGGAAGGCCTGTATCACTACAAACTTCCCTATGAGAACTGCTATTGCTGCATCCCATAGACTTTGTATAGTTGTGTTTTAATTATCATTTGTCTCTAGGTATTTTTTTTAATTTCCATTTTGATTTCCTTATTGATCCATTAGTTTTTTAGTAATATGTTGTTTAGTCTCCAAACAACTGTTTATTTCTCATTTCCGTTCCTGTGGTTAATTTCTAGTTTCATGCTGTTGTGGTCAGGGGAGATGCTTGAAAAAATTTCTATACTCTTAAATTTGTTGAGGTTAGTTTTGTGCCCTAGTATGTGTTCAATCTTCGAGAATGTTCTATGTGCACTTTAAAAGAA
Source organism: Physeter macrocephalus (assembly GCF_002837175.3). Taxonomy (NCBI): domain Eukaryota; kingdom Metazoa; phylum Chordata; class Mammalia; order Artiodactyla; family Physeteridae; genus Physeter; species Physeter macrocephalus. Next base: position 75,400,973 of record NC_041234.1, on the reverse strand, counting down.
TGTGTATTCTGATTTTCTTTGCATGTAAGGTCTTGAAAATATCAATTAAGCCTAACTGTTCTATTGCATAATTTAGGATCTCTGTTGCCTTATTATCTTCTGTCTGGAGGATCTGTCCTTTGATGTGAGTGTGGTGTTAACGTCACCTACTATATTGTATTCCCATCAATTTTTCCCTTTATGTCTGTTAGTACTTGTTTCATGTATTTGGGTGCTTCTATAAAAGGTGCATGTATGATGATGTGTATAAAATTCTCTTCTTGTGTTGATCCTTTTATCATTATATAACGTCTTTCTTTATCTTTCTTTATGGGCTTTGTTTTAAAGTCTATTTTGTCTGCTCTGAGTATTGCAACTCCTGCTTTCTTGTCATTTCTGTTTACATGAAATATCTTTTTCCATCCCCTCACTTTCAATCTATGTGTTTCTTTTGCCCTAAGATGGGTCTCTTGTAATCAACATATTGTAAGCTCTTGTTTTTTTATCCAGTCTGCCACTCTCTCTATGCCTTTTGACTGGAGCATTCAGTCCATTGACATTTAAGGTCATTATTGATACATATGTACTTATTGTCATTTTAAACCTTGTTTTTCAGTTGATCCTTTATTTCCTCTTTGTTCATTTCTTTGTGTGTGTGTGTGCGTGGTTTGATGAATTCTTTTTATTTTATGCTTGTTTCTTTTTTTGTTTTTGTGAATCTACTGTATGTTTTTGATTTATTGTTGCCCTGTTCTTCACGTTATGTTAACCCCTTCCTATATCTGCTTGCTTTAGACTGATAGTCATATAGGCTCAAACACATTCATAAAAAACAACCAAACAAACAAACAACACAAAATAGTCTGCATTTTCTTACTCTCCTTCCCCACATTTTATGATTTTGATGTCCTTTTTTACATCTTCATGGTTATTCTTTTGCTGTTCCTTGTGTTTATCATCACTTGTACAAATAGGTTAGTTTTTTTTTTTTCTCTTTTTGATCTGTGTACCGGCTAATTTAAGTGACTTATTTTCAAATTATGATTTATTCCTTTGTATATCTTCTTGCTTTTCTATTCAGAGGTCTTTCAATATTTCTTTTAGGATAGGTTTAGTGTTGCTGTATTCTTTTTGTTTGTTTGTTTGTCTGAGAAATTCTTTATCTCTCCTCCTATTCTAAATGATAATCTTGCTGGGTAGAGTATCCTAGGTTGCTGATTTTTCCCTTTCAAGACTTTGAATATATTTTGCTACTCCCTTCTGGTCAGCAGTGTTTCTGTAGAGAAATCAGCTGCTGCCCTTATGGGGTTTCCTTGTAATTAACTCTTTGTTTTTCTCTTGCTGCCTTTAGAACCCTCTCTTTATCTTTAAATTTGCCATTTTTATTATAATATGTCTTGGTATAGGTCTGTTTGTCTTCAGCTTGTTTGGAATCCTCTGTGCTTCCTGTATCTGTATATCTATTTCCTCCTTTAGGTTTGGGGAGTTTTCAGCCATAATTTCTTCAAATACATTTTCAATCCCCTTTCCTCTTTCTTCTCTTTCTGGAATCCCTATTATGCATATATTGGGACATTTAATATCATCCCATAGGTCTCTTATATTGCCTTCTCTTTTTTTCATTTGGCTTTCTGTCTGCTGTTTTGATTAGGTATGTTCCATTATTCTATCTTCCAGATGACTTACTCTTTCTTCTGCATTATTCATTTATTCATTCTGCTATTCATTGCCTTTAGCTTAGCTTTTATCTCAGCAAATGAATTTTCTAGTTTTTTTTCTTTTTTTGGCTCCTCATTATAGTTTCTAGTTCTGTTTTACACTAATCTGCATTTCTGTCAATAACCTTTCTTAATTCCCTCAGTATTTTCATTACCTCCTTTTTGAACTCAGCGTCTATTAGACACTGAGGTCTGTCTGAAACAGAAGAGGTCTGTTTCATTGTTTGGTCCTTCAGGGGAATTCTCTTGGTGTTTAACTGGGAGTGGTTCCTCTGCTTCTTCAGTTTGCTTATATTTATCTTACTGTGTGAGTGTAGGAGAAATAATTATCTACTGTATTCCTGAAGAGCTATTTATATGTAGGAGCATCCCTGTGTAGCTTGTGTGTTTTTCATATTTTTTGGTGTGAGGGTTGTTTTTGGTTTGAATGTTTGCCATCTCTTTCTTCCAGATGTGCTGGCCTTTATCTCCTTGATAGGGGTTGTGCAGGTGTGTGGTCTTCACATGCTCCCAGGAAGGCAGGGCCAGCAGTTCCTCTTGGTCACAGAACCCTATGGCTCTGGCTGATCATGCACCCTCCCAGGGAGTCTGGGGCAGCAGTTGGTGCCTGGTCACAGGACCCTCTGTAGTGGCAGTGGGCCATGTGTGCTCCAGGGAAGGCAGCGACAGTGATTGGCTTCCGGTCATGGGAACCTTGGTGGTGGCCATGGTCTGTGCCTGCCTCTGCAGTCCAAGATGGCAGTGGTCACTTGAGACTGTCTCTGGAGCTCGTGTAGGTGGTGCACTGCTTCCTGAGAGTGCACGTGGAGAATAAAGCTCCTATGGCAGGCCCAGCCCTCTCCTCGCACTCACCCAGCAATGGCGCCCTGCCTTTTTGGTGGGCCCAGGCCTCCTCCCACACCACACCCTAACCCCATCAGGCTGTTTCCATGAAGACAACCCCAGTCCTCTCCCCCGAGTCTGACCACCAAATCCTGAGCCTCAGCACCCAGCCCCTGCTTGCCCCAGCAGATAAGCATCTCAGGCTGTGCAAGTGCTGGGAGGTAGTGACGATCTGTGCTCATCTCTCTCTGCTTTTCCCTCTGTGAATCATTTTCTGTACCCTACACCAAGACTCTGAAGATCCCCCTCTGTCCTGGCTGACCTCCCCACCAGTAAGGGGACTTCCCACTGTGTGGAAACTTTCCTCTTTCACAGCTCCCTCCCAGGGGTGGAGATCTCTTTCTGATTCCTTTCTCCCTTTTCTTCTTCTTTTTTCTTTTGCTCTACCTAGTTATGTGGAGTTTTTCTTGTCTTTTTGGAAGTCTGAGGTCTTCTGTCAGTTTTCAGTAGATGTTCTGTGAGAATTGTTCTACAAGTTGATGTATTTTTGATGTATTTGTGGGAGAAGGTGAGTTCCACATCCTACTCCTCTGCAATCTTGATCTGATCTCTCTGATTAACCTTTTTGAAAACAAATTTTTCATAACACCTTTATTTTAATTTGTATCAGTAGGATTGGCAAGAAAGCTGTGCATTTTCCCTACTATGGTTTATTTGTATTTCCTCATGTATAAATCCCATCGGAAACCATGTGTTTTGCATGTTTGTCAAATTGCATCTGAAAATTGCATTCTTGTATGAATTTAAGTTTCTTTTTTTTTAGTTAGGGAGATTTGAATAGTTATAAACAATAGTGTTTATGGTGTGTAGTGCCTGTTTGCCTAAAAAATCGCATTCTTCCCCAAGACTCTATATTAGTCTTGGATCACAGAAAATCACAAACAGAGGCATACCATGTATTACAACAAAATTATTTGTTTTTAATATTGTGGCTCTGTTGAAGTCTTTTTTACAATCTCTCATCTCAGGAATTTCAATAAGTTGTGCAATAGTTTATGTATTTTTAACTTATTTTCTCAGGATTTTCCTTCTGACTTCTTACATACAAATTTTTGTTTGCTTATTTGTTGACTGTGTGTTGGATTACTTCAAGTTGAATGAAAGTCATTGCTTTCATTTTATTAATCCTACCTTAGATTCTCAAGATAAACTTTACTTAGATATAGCATTGGCTACAATTTTTGTGCTTCCTTACCTCTGTACCATAATCTCCTGGAGCCTCAGCCATTTGATGCAGTGATACAGTGGCCAGTCTATTTTGCTTGGACCCACATGATTCTGCAACCTGTGGCTGTTAAGTCATTTTCCAGAAGGACCTTCTTTCAATTGCTGTTATATGGCCAGTTTTATCACCACAAATCCTGATTTTACTGAGATTTGGCCTCCTGAGTAAACACTGGTAGTGTTGTATTATGTCAGTTGGAACTACAGGTGAATTAACTCCCTGTGGGATTAATTTTGGCCAATGGGAAACAGGAAAAGGAAAGGAGATGGGCAAAACTTTCCTCTCCTTCCTCCCTCCCATGATGAGCTCCAGAGCCCGTGTGGGTGACTAAGTGAAAGCATCAGCCAAATGACCAGCAGTGTCTCTTGGGGCTGTTCATGAATGTCACCTTGCATAGTTTCCCCTACTTCTCTGTTTCCTTTTGTTTGTTTATTTTGTTTTACTCTTACTGTCTTGGGTTCCTCCTTCTTTAATAAAACATACCACCTTACTAATTGTCTCAGGCTCTGTTTTCTAGGGAATCTAAGCCAGTATAATTGGTAGTGGAGGTGTTTCCTAAAGACAAACCCTTAGGACTAGATTTTGGATTTCTTCTGTCCACCCTTCTGAATAAAATAAAGATTCCATTGCTGGTGATAAATGAGATAGTAACACCTAACATGCAGTGACATCACATCTAGTTAAGCCTTCACCTATGGTTATTTGGAATAAGATCACATGGAGGGTGAAGCATTGGGAAATTAAGTAATACAGTGGTAATCATTATGGGGTAAATGGCAATTATAATATTTGCAGAGAAGGATGACTATTTTGATGGTACTTGAAACCTTGCAAGATAAAAATTATACGCTCAGAGCAGTTACTTACCCAAGTAATGCATATCAGTGGATGTTGTACTTTACTGGTAAGGTCTTCCCTTCAGGAATTAATCACTCATTACCCCAGGTGCTAGGAGTTTTGCCTGCTGAATTGTTCTCTGGAATTGTCCTTTGCCAAAGAGAGCTGCATTGTTCAAGATGAAAGGGTCATGGGACCCTTGGTGGTGGCCATGGTCTGTGCATTGGTCAAGATGAAAGACCCTCCGTGGGGGAAGACTTTATCTAAAAACTGTTTAATGGTAGGATACCTCTTGCCTCAATTTGGAACATTTCTAAAAGGTTGACCCAGCATCACAGTTTAATGCCTCTATCTGTCCAATCCTTCTTTCCTTCACTACTAACAGCTGTTTTTCCTCAAAATTCTCCAATAAGTCACCTCAGATTCTAAGGGAACAGAATCAATGACAGCTGGTACCAGAAGTATTCCTAGGAAGCAGATTCTAAAATGGAATTTTGGAGCTTGTTTACCCACCATTCAGGTGTCAACAAAGACCTCATCACTGATGGTAGTTGGAGAACTGGTAGTCCCTTGTTAAGTGCAGTAGTGGAGCAATTATTAAAACTTTCAACAATGGTGAACTATGAAAAGGTATTTATAGAAGGAAACACACTAGTTTATGGAATATTTCTGCTGTTTTAGAAATTCATGGGAGTGGGAAAGGTGGGGAGATAGATTAAGGTAAGGTGGGATATGGAATAAGTAGCTGCCAGGGGTTTTCAATGTGCTGGAGAAGGATAGTGACAGACTGAGGGTGATTAATTGCCAACTGAATGTGAGGTGAGATAATCAGAAGACCTCCTTGGCAACATATAAAGAGATTCTAATTTCCTAGGAATTAATAATAAAGGGAGCAGAGAACCAGGAATGGTGGAATTATCAACCTCAGCAGTCTGTTATACCTATGTCTTAGGTTAAGTTTAATAGTTATTAGGCAAGTTTTATCCATAATCCGTTCCCATAAATCAGTCTTTGAGAAGCAGCTTCATCATGTACTTACCTTTAGCAGTCTAAAATCACATGATGATCTTCTGAATGTAAAAATGTTACCCCATATATCTCTTCCTGATACCTGGTTATAATTTCCTTCTAAACACAAAGTTGAAATCACATTATTTTCAAAGATTTTATTAAGTTACATGGGAAAAGAAAACTATTTTTTGTTCCCTCTGCAATGTAAAATATATCTAGGTGTTAGCATACAATGCAAAAGAGCATACCAGTAGCATAATATTCGTCTCTACCACAGCACACTGTGTTGCCAAAATAACTAAACAAGGGTAATGTTAACTTACTGTTAATCTTTCCATTGTTGTTCCTGCTTTTATAATATGCCATTCATTGATTTTAGGAGATTATAATCCAGGGTAATCTTAAAAAACTAGAAAATGGAGAATAAAGATTGAATGGAAGGACATTTCAGAGTTTGTGAGGCAGATAAAAGTAAAAGTTTATATGCTTAGCTGTTCAAAAAATAAATATAAATGGATTAAACTATTAAAAGACAGATATTTTCACATTTAAAGAAATCTAAATATATGCAGTTTGTAAGAGACAATCTTAAAACATAATAGCAATAATGTTGAAAATAAAATATGTAATTAAAAAGACATTCCAGGAAAATACTAAAAACAAAAGATATTAAAACAATAATTTAATTTTTACATTTTAATTTTCATACAGTGAAATTCAACTTTTGTGGTGAACAATTCTCTCAATATTGGTAAATGCATCTGTATTTGGTAAATGCAAATCTGCCACCAAATTCATAACATAGGACAATTCTATCACTCCCCAAATCATTCATACTGCCTCTTTATAAATAACCCCTCAGCCCACCCTGTGTTCCTAGCAAACAAAGATACATTCTGTGTTCCTTTAATTTTCCTTTTCATAGTTCCCTATACATGAATCATAAAATATGTGATCTTTAGGGTCTTCCTCCTTTTACTTAGTAAAATGCATTTGAGATTTATCCATATTTTTGTAGGGCTTGATAGCTAATTTTCATTTACATTGAATAGTATTCCATTGTATGGATGTACCAGAATTTGTCATTCACCCACTTATGAAGGACATATTTGTTGCCTCCAGGTTTTAGAGACTATGCATAAACCTGCTGTACACATTCACATATATTTTGTGTGACATTGATTTTCATTTCTCTAAGAAAAATATCTAGGAGTGGAATTTCTGGGTAATATAAGTTTATATATAACTTTATAAAAAAACTGATAAATGTTTCCAAAGTTGCTGTAGCATATTACATAATCATCAGCAGTGCTTGAGAGTTCCAGTTGTTTCATGTTGTAGTCAGCACTTGGTATTGTCAATTCGTTTCTTTCTTTTCTTTTTTAAAAGCCATTCTCACACCGGTCAGATTGGCCATCATCAAAAACTCTAGAAACAATAAATGCTGGAGAGGGTGTGGAGAAAAGGGAACCCTCTTGCACTGCTGGTGGGAATGTAAATTGATACAGCCACTATGG
>NC_041234.1:75387983-75393372 GCF_002837175.3 Physeter macrocephalus | reverse complement strand
AACATATGTATATGTATAACTGATTCACTTTGTTGTAAAGGAGAAACTAACACACTATTGTAAAACAGTTATACTCCAATAAAGATGTTAAAAAAAAGCCATTCTGATTGGTGTTTAGTGGTATCTCATCATGTTTTTATTTAGCATTTTTCTAATGACTAATGATACTGATCACTGTTTTAATATGCTTATTTTTCATTCATATATCTTCTCTGGAGAAATATCTCTTCTGATTTGCTCATTTAAAAAATTGTTTTCTTATTGTTGAGGTTAGTATATTCTTAATATAGAGCCTTTGTCAGAAACTGAATTCACAGGTATTTTCTCCCAGGTTGCGGCTTATATTTTTATTCTATTCATAGTGTTCTTCAAAGGTCAAAAGTTTTTATTTTGATCAAGTACAATTCATCATTTTCTTCTTTTACAATATCTTTTCTTTTCTTTTTTTTTGGTTTGAAACCTAAGAACTCCTTGCTTAATCTAAGGTCACAAAGATTTTCTCATAAGTTTTCTACTGACAGTTTATACTATAAAATTTTACATTTATTTCTGTGAGTCATTTGAGTTAATTTTATATAATATTAAACATAGCAATATTAGTTTAATATGTATAATTATATATATAAAATATATAATTACCACAGGAAAATCCTATTATTTAAATGTTTGCATTAAAACATTCCTTTAAATTTAACTTGTATTATTGTTAAGACAATCTTAACAAGCTAGATATAAATAGAAAGTAACATCCTTTAACTGATAAAGAAAATGCATCAAAAGTTATGGAGATTCTCATATTAATGGTGAAAATATAAGCAATTGCTCTTAATTGTATTAAGATTCCTTCTCTCACCACTTCTATTTAACATTGTATTAGAGAAAATAATTGATAGGTATTAGGATTAAAAAGGACAAGTAAAAATTGTTCACAAAAAATATGTTTGTTTATAAGCATTCTAACAAAATCTACAGATGCATTATTTTAAGAATTGAATAATTGAATACACCAAGGAAGGTGGATACAAGATCAATAAAGTCAAATAAAATCAATGAAAACCAACAAAATTTCTATACTTAATCTATAGGCATATAAAAAATAACATTAAAAAGATCTCATTCACAATAGCAACATAATAACAGCAGTATGGGAGATAAACAATAATCAAAACAGGCAAAAATATGTGACATTTGAGCAAAGACTTGAAAAAGGTGACATAGGTAGTCAATGAGAAGAGACAGAGGGAAGACAGTGTGATGGTCCCAATGTGAGAGAATGACTGACTTGTCTGAGAAACAGCAAAACGGTCAGTGCATGGCTTGAGATTGCTGTCACGTGCAATAAAACACATGACAGGATATTCATTGAAGTGAAATTGGGAATAACACAAATATCCATAATTAGTAGAGTAGATAAGTTGTGGTATATTCATTCATAAAATGGAATATTATATAGTAATGAGAATGATGTTAGTTCTACATTTGTCATAGATACCCAGATATAAAATGTTGAATAAAATACCAAGTTATAAAATATATCTGTGTATTATATAAATGTTATAACAGCACATATCAATTGTTTATGGATATAGGTATATTGTTTATGAATATATGTTTATATAGAAAAATATAAAAACATTGACAAGAAGAACACACCACCATAAGTTTAGTGGTTTCTTCTGAAGGAAGTGATTTGGAATCAATAAGTAGCACAAAAAGGCCTTACTCCATCTGTAATGATGTATTTATTTTTAAATAGACCTGAAGCAAAAATAGTAAAACATTATTTATTAAATCTGGGTGGTGTGTACTTGGATACTTGATATATTAATATTCAATGTATGTGTTTCTGATACATTTTATGATTTTTTTAAAATATAATTAATCTAAAAGATTTCTCTGTTAGAAGTATAACTCCTCCTCCTAGGCATCCTGGTTTCTACCATTTATATCCTATCTATATTTTTTCATGTCTATTTTACTATACTCTAGGTCTTTAAGAGGTAGGTAACATTTACTTCATTATTGCAGTCACCAAAATGCCTAGTATAGTGCCTTGAACAGAATAAATATTAGATAAACCCAAAAGAATTATTAAAATCCATTCAATTAATATACTTCTGGAAGTCACTGGTGATTTTCCCGTTGTTTGTTACTGGGATGATTGATTTACAGGTCCAGAATGGAAGAAAAGTATGAGAGATTGACTGTGTTTATAAATGTCAAGTTAAGCTTTAGTTAAAGCACAGCAAAACAGACAAACAGAAAAACCTCAGTTGACAATCTCACCTAAGTGTAGTGAAGAGTATATAGAATGGGATGGATGAAACCTGGACTTAATAATATACAGAAGCATGTGTATTGGCTTACAAAAAAGGGCTCACTACCACAGAATAGACAAACAGAGAAATCAGTCCTTCTAGGTTAGTACTTATAAGAGGCAATAAGGCAGTAAGCTAAAATGAATGAAAATGTTGCTGGGAGATGGATAATTTACTTAACATGTTAGTAATTTTTTACTGAAGTATAATTCACATAAAGTATTAAGTTAGTTTCAAGAGAATAACATAGTGACTTGATGTCTATATACATTACAAAATGATCACCACAGTAAGGCTAATTATGATCTGTCACCAAACAAAGTTAATACACTATTATTGACTATGCTCCCCATGGTGTACATTACCTCCACATAAACTACTCACATTATTAATGGAAATTTGCTCTGATCCCTTACATCATTCTGGCTCACCACCCCCCAACCATCATCCCCTCTGGCGATCACTAGTCTATTCTCTGTATCTATGAGATTGGTTTTATTTTGTTTTGTTTATTCATTTGTGTCTGTTTTTCAGATTCCACATATAAGTGAAATCATACAATATTTGTATTCTCTGTCTGACTTATTTCACTTAGGATGATAACCTCGAGGTACATCCATATTTCTGCAAATGGCAAGATTTCTTTCTTTTGATGGCTGAATAATATTCTCATACATATGTGTGTGTGAATTCATAAATATATATATGCACACACACATATATATGTGTGTGTATATATATATATATCACATTTTCTTTATCCATTTGCCTATCAGTCGGCACTTAGGATGTGTCATATTTTGACAAATGTAAATAATCTTTTTGAATTAGTGTTTTCATTTTTTTCAGATAAATACCCCAAAGTGCAATTACTGTATCAAATAAGTAATTCTATGGTATTCCTATTTTTAATTTTTTGAGGAATCTCCATGCTGTTTTCCATACTGGCTACAACAATTTACTTTCCCACCAACAGTATATGAGGGTTCACTTCTCTCCACACCCTGACAACTCTTGCTACATTTTATATTTTTGATGATAGCCATTCTGACAGGCGTGAGGTGATACCTCATTGTTGTTCTGATTTTCATCTCCCTGATGATTAGTGATGTTGATCATCTTTTTTTGTGCCTAATTGTCACCTGTATGTCTTTGGAAAAATGCCTATTTGGGACCTCTCCCAATTTTTTAATCAGGATGTTTGTTTTTTTAGATTATTGAGATATATTAATTATTTTTATATTGTGGATATTAAGCCCTTATCAAGTATATGATTTGCAAATATCTTCTCCCATTCAGTAGGTTTCCTTTTCAATTTGTTGATGGTTTCCTTGGCTGTGCACAAACTTTTCAGTTTGGTGTAGTCTCATTTGTTTACTTTTGCTTTTATTGTCCTTGGAGTCAGATAAAAAAAAATCTAAGACTGATGTAAAAGGGATTACTGTCTATGTTTTCTTCTAGAAGTTCTATGATGTCAGATTTTTATATTCAGATCTCCAATTCATTTGGAGTTAATTTTTGCATGTGGTGTATGTAGTGGTCCAGTTTAATTCTTTTGCATGTAGCTGTCCAGTTTTCCCAAAACCATTTTTTAATTAATTTTTATTGGAGTATAGTTGCTTTGCAATGTTGTGTAAGTTTCTACTGTACTGAAAAGTGAATCAGATCTACGTATACAGATAGCCCCTCTTTTTTGATTTCCTTCTCATTTAAGTCACCACAGAGCACTGAGTAGATTTCCCTGTGCAATACAGTAGGTTCTCACTAGTCATCTACTTGATATATAGTATCAATAGAGTATATATGTCAATACCAATCTCCCAATTCATCCCACCCCCCTCTCCCCATTGATATCCATACATTTGCTCTCTACGTCTGTCTCTGTTTCTGCTTTGCAAATAAGATGATCAACATAATTTTTCTAGATTCCAAACATATGCATTAATATACAGTATTTGTTTTCCCTTTCTGACTTATTTCACTCTGTATGATAGTCTCTAGGTTCATCAATGTCTCTACAAATGGCCCAATTTGGTTCTTTTTTATGTCTGAGTAATATTCCATTGTATATATGTATTGTATCTTCTTTATCCATTCCTTTGTTGATGGACATTTAGGTTGTTCCATATCCTGCTTATTGTAAATAGTGCTGCAATGAACATTGGAGTGTATGTGTTTTTTTGAATTATGGTTTTCTCTGGGTATATGCCCAGTATTGGCATATGGTAGTTCTATTTTTAGATTTTTAGGGACCCTCCATACTGTTCTCCACAGTGGTTCTATCAATTTACATTCCCACCAACAGTGTAAGAGGGCTCCCTTTTCTCCATACCCTCTCCAGCATTTATTCTTTGTGTATATTTTTGATGATGGCCATTCTGACTGGTGTGAGGTGATATATCATTGTAGTTTTAATTTACATTTATCTAATAATTAGCAATGTTGAGCATCTTTTCATGTGCCTCTTGGCCACCTGTAGGTCTTCTTTGGAGAAATTTCTCTTTAGATCTTCCACCCATTTTTTGATTGGGTTGTTTGTTTTTTTGATATTGAAAGGCATGAGCTGTTTTGTATATTTTGGATATTTTCCCCTGTTGGTCACTTCATTTGGGAATATTTTTTCCCATTCTGAGGGTTGTCTTTTTGTCTTGTTTATGATTTCTTTAGCTGTGTAAAAGCTTTTAAGTTTAATTAGGTCCCATTTGTTTATTTTTGTTTTAATTTTCATTACCCTAGGGAGTCAAAAAAGATCTTGCTGAGATTTATGTCAAAGAGTGTTCTGCCGATGTTTTCCTCCAAGAGTTTTATAGTGTCTGGCTTTACATTTAGGACTGTAATCCATTTTGAGTTTATTTTTGTGTATGGCATTAGGGAGTGTTCTAATTTCATTCATTTACATGTAGCTGTCCAGTTTTCCAAGCACCACTTGTTGAAGACACTGTCTTTTCTTCATTGTATATTCTTGCCTCATTTGTCATAGGTGTGTGGGTTTATCTCTGAGCTTTCTATCCTATTCCATTGACTTATATTTCTGTTTTTGTGCCAGTATCATACTGTCTTGATTACTGTAG
>NC_041234.1:75352485-75387892 GCF_002837175.3 Physeter macrocephalus | reverse complement strand
TTCTAGTTCTGTGAAAAATGCCATTGGTAATTTGATAGGGATTGCATTTGATCTGTAGATTGCTTTGGGTAGTTTGGTCATTTTCACAATACTGATTCTTCCAATCCAAGAACGTGGTATATCTCTGCATCTGTTTGTGTCATCTTTGATTTCTTTCATCAGTGTCATATATTTTTCTGCATACAGGTCTTTTTCCTTGTAGTATTGTCTGAAGGCAGGGAGCCTGATTCCTTCAGCTCCGTTTTTCTTCTTCAAGATTAACTTTGCCATTCGGAGTTTTTTGCATTTCCCTACAGTTTGTAAAATAGTTTGTTCTAGTTCTGTGAAAAATGCCATTGGTAATTTGATAGGGATTGCATTTGATCTGTAGATTGCTTTGGGTAGTTTGGTCATTTTCACAATACTGATTCTTCCAATCCAAGAACGTGGTATATCTCTGCATCTGTTTGTGTCATCTTTGATTTCTTTCATCAGTGTCATATATTTTTCTGCATACAGGTCTTTTTCCTCCTTAGGTACGTTTATTCCTAGGTATTTTATTCTTTTTGTTGCAATGGTAAATGGGATTGTTTCGTTAATTTCTCTTTCTGATCTTTTGTCATTAGTGTATAGGAATGCAAGTGATTTCTCTGTATTAATTTTTTTATCCTGAAACTTTACCAAATTCATTGATGAGCTCTAGTAGTTTTCTGGTAGCATCTTTACGATTTTCTATGAATACTATCAAGTCATCTGAAAATAGTGACAGTTTTACTTCTTTTCCAATTTGGATTCCTTTTATTTCTTTCTCTTCTCTGATTGCCGTATCTTGGACTTCCAAAATTTTGTTGAATAATAGTGGTGAGAGTGAGAATCCTTGTGTTGTTCCTGATCTTAGAGGAAATGCTTTCAGTTTTTCAGCACTGAGAATGATGTTTTCTGTGGGTTTTTAATATATGGCCTTTATTACATTGAGGTATTTTCCCTCTATGTCCACTTTCTGGAGTTTTTTTATTATAAATGTGTGTTGAATTTTGTTAAAAATTTTGCATTTGTAATCTCCTCCTTTTATGATTATTGGTTTAGATATTGTACTTGTTTGTGGAAGGTTTCCTACCTTTACTGTATGTTTGCCTTTATGTGTGATTTTTCCCACTTCATCATTTTCTTGTTTCTAGTTGTGGGCTTTTACTTTCTGCCTAGAGAAGTTACCTTAGCATTTGTTGTAAAGCTGGTTTGGTAGTGCTGAATTCTTTTAGCTTTTGCTTGTCTGTAAAGCTTTTGATTTCTCCATCAAATCTGAATTAGAGTCTTGCTGGATAGAGCATTCTTCATTGTAGGTTTTTCCCTTTCATCACTTTGAATGTATCCTGCCACTCCTTGCTGGCCTGCAGTTTCTGCTGAAAAATCAGCTGATAACTTTATGGGGGTTCCCTTATGTTTTATTTATTGCTTTTCTCTCATTGCTTTTAATATTTTCTCTTTATCTTTAACTTTTGGCAATTTGATTAATATGTGTCTCTGCATGTTGCTTCTTGGGTTGAACCTGTATGGTACTCTCTGCAGTTCCTGGAAATCCATTTTGAGTTTATTTTTGTGTATGGTGTTAGGGAGTGTTCTAAGTTCATTCTTTTACATGTAGCTGTCCAGTTTTCCCCGCACCACTTATTGAGGAGACTATCTTTTCTCCATTGTATTTCCTTGCCTCCTTTGTCATAGATTAGTTGACCATAGGTGTGTGGGTTTATCTCTGGGCTTTCTATCTTGTTCCATTGATCTATATTTCTGTTTTTGTGCCAGTACCATATTGTCTTGATTACTGTAGGTTTGTAGTATTGTCTGAAGGCAGGGAGCCTGATTCCTTCAGCTCCGTTTTTCTTCTTCAAGATTAACTTTGCCATTCGGAGTTTTTTGCATTTCCCTACAGTTTGTAAAATAGTTTGTTCTAGTTCTGTGAAAAATGCCATTGGTAATTTGATAGGGATTGCATTTGATCTGTAGATTGCTTTGGGTAGTTTGGTCATTTTCACAATACTGATTCTTCCAATCCAAGAACGTGGTATATCTCTGCATCTGTTTGTGTCATCTTTGATTTCTTTCATCAGTGTCATATATTTTTCTGCATACAGGTCTTTTTCCTCCTTAGGTACGTTTATTCCTAGGTATTTTATTCTTTTTGTTGCAATGGTAAATGGGATTGTTTCGTTAATTTCTCTTTCTGATCTTTTGTCATTAGTGTATAGGAATGCAAGTGATTTCTCTGTATTAATTTTTTTATCCTGAAACTTTACCAAATTCATTGATGAGCTCTAGTAGTTTTCTGGTAGCATCTTTACGATTTTCTATGAATACTATCAAGTCATCTGAAAATAGTGACAGTTTTACTTCTTTTCCAATTTGGATTCCTTTTATTTCTTTCTCTTCTCTGATTGCCGTATCTTGGACTTCCAAAATTTTGTTGAATAATAGTGGTGAGAGTGAGAATCCTTGTGTTGTTCCTGATCTTAGAGGAAATGCTTTCAGTTTTTCAGCACTGAGAATGATGTTTTCTGTGGGTTTTTAATATATGGCCTTTATTACATTGAGGTATTTTCCCTCTATGTCCACTTTCTGGAGTTTTTTTATTATAAATGTGTGTTGAATTTTGTTAAAAATTTTGCATTTGTAATCTCCTCCTTTTATGATTATTGGTTTAGATATTGTACTTGTTTGTGGAAGGTTTCCTACCTTTACTGTATGTTTGCCTTTATGTGTGATTTTTCCCACTTCATCATTTTCTTGTTTCTAGTTGTGGGCTTTTACTTTCTGCCTAGAGAAGTTACCTTAGCATTTGTTGTAAAGCTGGTTTGGTAGTGCTGAATTCTTTTAGCTTTTGCTTGTCTGTAAAGCTTTTGATTTCTCCATCAAATCTGAATTAGAGTCTTGCTGGATAGAGCATTCTTCATTGTAGGTTTTTCCCTTTCATCACTTTGAATGTATCCTGCCACTCCTTGCTGGCCTGCAGTTTCTGCTGAAAAATCAGCTGATAACTTTATGGGGGTTCCCTTATGTTTTATTTATTGCTTTTCTCTCATTGCTTTTAATATTTTCTCTTTATCTTTAACTTTTGGCAATTTGATTAATATGTGTCTCTGCATGTTGCTTCTTGGGTTGAACCTGTATGGTACTCTCTGCAGTTCCTGGACTTGGGTGAGTGTTTCCTTTCTCATGTTAGGGAAATTTTTGGCTATTATCTCTTCAAATATCTTCTCCTGTTCTTTGTCTCTCTCTTCTCCTTTTCGGACCCCTATAATGTGAATCTTGTTGCATTTGACATTATCACAGAGGTCTCTTAAACTGTCCTCCTTTCGTTTCATTCTTTTTTCTTTATTCTGTTCTGAGGCAGTGATTTTCACCATTCTATCGTCCAACTCACTTATCTGTTCTTCTGACTCAGTTATTCTGCTATTGATTCCTTCTAGCATATTTTTCAGTTCAGTTTTTGTGTTGTTCATCACTGGATGTTTGTTCTTTAGTTCTTCTAAGTCCTTGTTAAACATTTCTTGTATCTTCTTGATCCGTGCCTCCATTCTATTTCCAACATCTTGGATCTTCTTTACTCTCATTACTCTGAATTCTTTTTCAGGTAGACTGCCTATTTCGTCTTCATTTATTTGGTCCTCTGGGTTTTTACCTTGATCCTTTTTCTGCAACATATTTCTCTGTCATCTCATTTTGTCTAACTTACTGTGTTCATGTTCTCCTTTCTCCAGGCTACAGGACCATAGTTCCTCTTGCTCCTGTTGTCTGCCCCCTGGTAGATGAATTTTGTGTAGGCTTCCTGGTGGAAAAGACTGATGTCTGTGCTCTGGTTGTTGGAGCTGAGTCTTTTCCCTATGATGGGCAAGGCCACGTCAGTTAGTGTGTTTTGGGGTGTACAACTTTAAGCAACCTGTCTGCTGATGGTTGGGGCTGTGTTCTTGTTTTGTTGGTTGTTTGGCATGTGTTGTCCATCACTGGAACTTCCAGGCAGTTGGGTCAAGCTGGGTCTTGGAGTTGAGATGTATATCTCCAGGAGAGCACATGGCAATTAATATTCCCTGGGCCTAGGAATTATCTGGTCGTCCAGCAGTCTGGACTTGGTCTTCCCACCCAGGAGGGCCAGGCCTGACTCCTGGCTGCAGAACCAAGAGCCTGCAAGCCATGCTGCGTGGCCAGAGAATAAAGAAAGAAAAAAAAAAAAACAAAGGAAAATAAAACAGGCAAACAAAACCCAGGACAA
Source organism: Physeter macrocephalus (assembly GCF_002837175.3). Taxonomy (NCBI): domain Eukaryota; kingdom Metazoa; phylum Chordata; class Mammalia; order Artiodactyla; family Physeteridae; genus Physeter; species Physeter macrocephalus. The sequence goes on along the minus strand of NC_041234.1, from coordinate 75,383,652 downwards.
ATAGCAAAACCAAAAACAAACAGCAACAACAACAACACAACACACACAAAAAAAAACAGAAAGGAAGAAACGAAACAATAACAGACACACCAAATCCAAGACAAATGATAAGAACAAAACTAAACTAACAGAAAAAAAGAAGCAGACAAAAAACAGAGAGAACAAACAAAAGAATTCAAAAATGAGAACAATCAATAAGGACTAAACTAACTAAAACAAAAAAAGAAAAACAAAACAAAAACAGAAAACAAACCAACAAAAAACAAAGAAAACATAAAATAAGCACATAAAAACAATAAAAAAACTAAAAAATGAAAAAATAAATAGGACAAAGAACAAAAACAAGAAAAAACACCAAGCAACAAAAAAGTAAAGTAAAAATTCAAAAAAAATGTACATTAAAAAATGAGTGAAAATTTTAAAAAGAAAAATAATAATAAAAACAACAACACCAACAACTGAACAAAATGAAACAAGAAAAGAATAATTGTAATAAGAATATTTTCCTGGGACCTCCTCTGTCAGTGTCTTTGCTCTCACAGTGAGCCACAGTCAATCCTTCCCTCCCCAGGAGGTCCTCAGTACCTCTAAGTAGGTCTCTGCACCTGCTGTGGGCACTGTGGGGCCAGCTCAGACTCTGACTTGGCCCAACTTGCACGTGTACTTGCCCCTAAAATTCATTGCTTCTAAGGCTAGACCAGTCTTAATTGTGGGAACACTCATTATCTATTCAGGTATTCCACAGACACTGGATTTACCAAGCTGATCACAGGGATTTAATCTGCAGCTTGTGTAGCTGCATGGAAAGATTTCCACTCCTCTTCCTTTTTTGTGCTGCCCCTGGGGCTTAGCTTTGGTTTTGGCCCCACCTCTGTGTGTGTGCCACCCTCAGGCATCTGTTCCCAACACCATTTATTGAAGAGACTGTCGTTTCCATATTGTATAATCTTGCCTCCTTTGTCATAGATTAATTGACCCTCGATATGTAGGTTTACTTCTGGGCTCTCTATTCTGTTCCATTGATCTATGTGTCTCTTTTCATGTCAGTACTGTACTGTTTTGATTACTATAGGTTTGTAGTGTAGTTTGAAATCAGAGAGTGTGATCCTTCCAGCTCGTTCTTCTTTATCAAGATTGCTCTGGTAATTGGGATCTTCTGTGGTTCCACACAAATTTTAGGATTATTTATTCTAATTCTGTGAAAAATGCCCTTGGTAATTTGAATCTATTGATTTCTTTAGGTAGTATGGCTATTTTAACAATTTTAATTCTTCCAATCCATGAGAAATGTATAACTTCCTTTTACTTGTATCTTCAATTTCTTTCAACAATGTCTTCTAGTGTTCAGAATACAGGTCTTTCACCTCCTTGGTTAAATTTATTCCCATGTATTTTATTATTTTTGATGCTATTGTAAATAGGATTATTTTCTTAATTTCTGTTTGGAATATTGTTTCCATCTTCATTTGTTTTAAGGTATTTTTTGACTTCCCCTTTGATTTCTTCATTAACACACTGGTTGTTTAGTAACATGTGTGGATACATCCACTTTTATTTTTGTACTTCATTTCTTGTATCATACCATTGTCATCAAAAATATGCTTAATATGATTTCAATCTTCTTAAATTTATTGAGACTTTTTTGTCTTCTAACATGCAATCTATCCTGGAGAATGTTCCATGTGCAATTGAAAAGAATGTGTATTCTGCTCATGTTCTGTATATATCTATTAAATTTATCTGAGCTAATGTGTCAAATAAGGCCACTGTTCCCTTATTGATTTTCTTTCTAGATGATTTATCCATTTATATAAGTGGGGTATTAAAGTCCCCTATTATTTTTTATTACTGTCAGTATCTCCCTGTATGTCTGTTAGTGTTTGCTTTGTATATTTCAGTGCTCTTATGTTGGGTACATAAATATTTAACAATATTATATGCTCTTGTTTGACTGCCCACTTTATCATTATGTAATGCACTTCTTTGTCTTTGTTATAGTCTTTGTTTTAAAATCTGTTTTGTCTGATATGAGTATTACTACCTCAGCTTTCTTTATGTTTCCATTTGCATGTTGTATCTTTTTTTCCATCTCTCTACTTTCAGTCTGTGTACGTTTAGATCTGAAATAAGTCTCATGTAGACAGCATATTAATATATCTTGTTTTTCTTATTCATTTAGTCACTCTATGTCTTTTGATAATTTAGTCCATTTACATTAAAGTAATTATTGATATGTATGTACTTATTGTCATGTTGTACATTGTTTTCTGTATGTTTTTGTAATTCCTTTCTGTTCTTTTTCTCTTTTCCCTTGTTTGATAAAATTTTCAGTGTTATATTTAGATTCCTTTTGCATTATCTTTAGTGTATCTACTCTAGGTTTTTGCTATGTAGTTACCATGAGGTTCACATGTAATATTCTATATTTATAGCAGTCTACTTTAAGTTGGTAGGGACTAAAATTTAAGTGCATTCTTAAAACTACATTTTTACTCGCTCCCTCCACCTTTTATTGATGTCATATTTTACATATTTTTTTAAAATTTTGTGTATCCCTTAATAATTATTTTAGTTATAGTTAATTTTTACTAGTTTTGTCTGTTAACCTTCCTACTAGCTTTATGAGTGGTTGATCCACTGCCTTTACTATATATTTGCCATTACTGATGATTTTTCTCTTTCATATACTTTCTTATTTCTAATTATGGCCTTTTCTTTTCAGCTTAAACAAGTCCATTTGGTTTTTACCAACCTCATCTATGGTAGATAGACCCTTCAGAGGCCAACTTATTTTCATCTATCAACCTGAAACTCTTAATGAACATTTACAAATGGACATACATTTGTAAAAAAAAATACATGTAAGGTATAGCCTCTGCCCTCAAGCAGTTTCTAATATGTACTCTAAATGGTTTTACATGGCCCTGGACGCCCCACTAGATCACACACTTTTAATAATAGCTCCATACTGTGGTCTTTCCCAATTTTCACCCTCTTACTTATGAATTAATTCCTGAGATATTTAGATATTTCTCTCTCTCCCTTCCACCCTCCCTCCCTCCCTCTCTCTCTCTTAGAAAAATGGTGATTGATTCAATGAGAGAGTTAAGTCATAATGAAAATATTATTCTTACTAAAATAGTTTAAATTGTTTCATCTCAATAGGTTATCTTTAAGAACTTAGCTCTGATTTAAGAATATCAGTAGTTTCAATTAGTGTTCAATTGTATTTTGTGGTATTTTCCCAGGTAACAATCATCTACAAAATTCATATAAATGGTTTACATACAGAAAAATGTATTCTTATCCCCTAAGTATGGCCCCTGTTTTTGAATTAAAAGTACAGTAAACATGAACAGAATAATAAAAAGTACACTCCCTTTTCTCTAATTTTAATAAATTGTATTTTAGACTTAAAAATAATTACCTGGAACAGTTTAAATGACAAAAATATTTATTTAAATTAACTTTATATATGACAAATAGACAAAGAAAACTAGAATAAACCAACCCCAAATTTTTTGACTTTCATGAAGTTAATTTACCTTCATATAATGTAATATTCATCTTTTATTTACAATTCCCATTTAGTGACCAAGATTTAAGATGAAGTAATAGAAAAAAAATGAAGTCCATTTAACATTTTTTTGTAAGGAGTCCTTTAGCTGTTGCTATCTCCTTCAATTATGAATAACTTTGCAATGTAGAGTATTCTTGGTTGGGAATTTTTTTTCCTTTTAGCACCTTGATATATCATTCCACTCCCTTCTGGCCTGAAAAATTTCTTCTGAATAAATAGCTGATAGCCTTATGGGGGTTCCCTTGTATATAACTAGTCAGTTTACTCTTACTGATTTTAAGATTCTCTATATTTTTCTTTTGACATTTTAATTATAATATGTTTTGGGTGGATCTCTCTGGGTTCATCTTATTTGGGAATCTTTGTGCTTCCTGAACCTAGATGTCTATTTCTCTCACCAGAATTGGGAAGTTTTTAGTCATTAGTTTTCCAAATAAAATTTCTGCCTCTTTCTCTCTCTCTTCTCCTTCTGGGAGCCTAATAAGGCAAATATTAGTATGCTTGATGTTGTCCTACAGGTTCCTTAAACTACCCTTATTTTAATAAACTCTTTTTTTCTTTTTGGTGTTCTTTTTGAGTGATTTCCAATACCTTGCCTTCCAGGTCACCGATAATTTTTCTGTATTATCTAGTCTGATGTTGATTACTCTAGTGTATTTTTCAGTTCAGTTATTGTATTATTCAGTTCTCTGAGCTCTGTTTGAAACTTCCTTATACTTCCTATTTCTTTGTTGAAATTTTCATTGTGTTCATTCATTCTTCTCCCAAGTTCAGTGACCCTGTTAATGATCATTACTTTGATCTCTTTATCATGTACACTACTTATCTCCATTTCATTAAGGTTTTTTCCCCCTGTAGTTTTATCTTGTTCCTTCATTTGGAACATGTTCCTTTGATTCTTCAACTTGCTTGACTCTCTGTGTTTGTTTCTGTGTATTATGCAAAACAACTATCTCTCTCTGTCTTAAAGGAATGGCCCTGTATAGGAGATAAACCTTATTGTCTAACCTTGCCCTAGTTCTTGTTTGTCTCTCAGATTGTCTCTCGACTTATTTCAGCCCCATGGGTTCCAGAAACACATTTTACTTTCTTGACCTAAGCATGGCACTCAAGGGGACTCTCCTGTGTGTGCTGTATGCATCTATTGTCTACGGTGGGTGAGGTCATGTGAGCAGTTCAGGGGAGTGAAGCTGCTCACTCTCCATGTCTGTCAGTGTCATGCAAGTGTTGTGGGACTGGAATGCAGGGCTGCTTGCCCTCTGTGAATGTTGGTGTAATATGTGAGCAATGTAAGGCCAGAGGGGGTGCTCACCCTCCTCATCTGTCAGTATCCCACAGGAGTGGCACGGGGCTGGGTGGGTAACATAATAATAATTTTTAATTGTAATGAAAGTCATATGTCACCTGCACAAAGAAAGCGTGTGTCTTTCTCTGTGAATTTGTAGATTTGATTTTAACAACCTAGAATGTTATTCGCTAGATAATAAACTTATTGTGAGGTTTATCTTCATTTCAAATCACTGATTTAACAAAAATATAAATGGTAATTCAAGATATGTAACATTTGATCTTTGGCAAGAGATCTTGGCTTGAAATCCTGAATTTGTTTCTCAAGTACTGAAACTTAAAAAAATGCAAGTGGTGTCTGTATAAAGAAAATTCAGCTCTCATTTATATGTGAGTGAATGCATCCATAATAGCATGTATATATATGGGATTGGATTCTTAATGCAATCAATATTTCTGTAGGAACCTCTCATGGTCTCAATATCCTGTCAAATTTTCAGTTCTCTAAGTGAAAATTTTATTGCAATTGTATGTGTATTGTATAAATAGTATAAATGTATATGCAATATGCATATAGAATTTCACATATATTGTATATGTGATAGTAGATTCAATGAAATGTTAATATGTTGGCTTTAGTTTGATGTCTCAAACACTAAAATAGTGTCTTATCTAAATTCATTTAGTAGAAACATTCTACCAATAAGAATAAAGACAATCTAAGATAGCTGTGTGCACTAGGCATAGTTTTAAGAAGTCAGTAAGATTGAGATATTTGAGTCAAATATTCTGAATGATTGATCAATTTTTAGAAATACTGACCTGGCACTATGCTGAAGAAACTACATTATTTAGTTCAGAGTCAATCAGCTTTTCTCCTGAGGTAATGTTAAGTTGGGACATGGAGACATTGAGTCATCGGAGATCCATTTTACTTATGAGAAAATGAAAACTCAGAGATATTAAGTAACTTAACAAAGGATACACAGGTAGTAAGAGTGAAACCAAAAGAGGTTGAAGAAACTATCATTTCCAGAAATAAATTCTATATTGGGATGTTTAAAAATTCTCTCCTGCAGGATATGGAAGCAGATGTATATAAACTTGACACGGCTAACTCAGAGTTGCCCTGTCTTCCTGGATTATATGTATATATGAGGTATAGTGGACAGTTTGTCACTATGTAGAAAACAAATGATGAAATCTACCTGGAAGTTTACCCTTTAGAAATTCATAAATTCTAGACAGAAAATTTATGATGTTGAAATGTTAGGTGACTATTTTCATTTATTTCTTCATTCAAGTTTTGACTTTTGAAGAGTGAAATGAATTTTATGTTTAGAGTCAGGTTTGTAAATTTTATCCAAGACCAAGTTATTTTTTTGTGTTCCTTAATATGGACACTTGTCAAGGTAGTTCATATATGAAAATTAAAAAAAAAAACATATCATGTTTGACAGGACACCAGCTAACTTGACAAAAGGGATTTCAAAAAGAAGTTTATGAGTTAAGGAGATAGTGTTGATAAAAGGTGAAAAATCACTTAATACCTTTATATACAAAAATAATTTTCCCAATATTGTCCTAATGTTTTATGTGTCATTTTTTTTTCTTAAACAATGTTTATGGTTGATAAACTAAATCAATTGCTGTGCTTTCGTGTTTGACCTCAGCCTATTTTTGGTATTTGTTGTCAATCATTTGCTCTATTTTCTTCAATAATGTTATTTGGATTACATTAGTTCCTTTGGAATAATGCATTTACTCTCAGCACAAATCTTAGTTCTGAGATATTGTAAAACCACCATAAGTCTGCACACTCTACTCACATTATCTTCCTTACTGGATAATCTAAAACAGTGAATGAGCCAGAAAATATTTATATTAATCTTTAGAAGTTGATTATGTTATACTTGAAGGTAGATATGTTTGATATTCTAGAAATCCGCACAAATTAAAGTAAAATAATGGAAAACCAACATTTGCTATACCATACAATGTGTCATTTTACCCCATCTTTACCCTGTGTTAAATTTCCCTACATTCTCCTTCTTAAATATCAGTAATTAGAAGTGGTTGAAAAAAATAACTGGTTTGTTATTATTTCTCAGTAATAACATTGCTAATTAACAAATATATGGCAGTGTCTTTAATATGTTTGGGAAGCAGTAGCCCATGTATATAATTTACTTAAACAACAAATAATTGGTTTTTAACCCAAAATTCAAATTTAACTGGGCATTCTGTATTTTATCTGGCAACTCTATATTAATTAGCTTGCTATCTCTTGCCACTAAGTGTTTTGAAAAGGTATTACATGACCCTTGGTATCACATCTTTGAGAGATTTTCTTTTTGTTTTACTGAGATTTCTTCTTTTGACCATTTATTTGTAATGATAATGACCTCTTATATTTAAATAATGTTTAATAGTTTTAGAAAGTTATTTGACATTTATTATTTCATTTGATCCTCACAAACCCTCTGACACTGGTGGGGATATGCACTTTATAAATGATGAAGCTGAGTGTGTAGAAGGTCCCTGAATTTCCTAGAGTCACATATTCTGTTAGTAGCAGAGATCAGATTAATATCCAGGTCTGCAGAGCTCGCCAGAACACACTTTATAGAATGTGTTACAGTGTTCCCTAACTATTTAAAATCAAAAGCATAAACAATACAAAACCAAACCTTTTACCTGAACCATTTTCAGATATCCTAAAGTGAGTAATACACCTTACATATTTTCCCTATACAAATTGAAATATTTTTCCCTTTCTTTTCCACTTTTCCAATACAGCAGAACTATTTATCAATTCAAACAAGGGCATAGAATTATAAATGTATCTTTCCTGCATTACTTTCTTACTTATAGAAAAAAATAATTGCCACATGTGATGATGATCTCTAAAGGAGGTGAAAGAATGAATAAAGGTTAAAGTTAGTTCTCATAAATATATAATATGAAAGTTTCAGAGTCTATAACAAAAGCATTCATTTAGTCAATAGATATTTATATATTAAACAAGTATTTGTTGATAACTCTGTATAAGAATCCTATGCCTTTGAGATAAAAATCAGTATAAGACACAGATTTTGTAGCCTCTGTGAAATAAGATGGAATAAAAAGGAAAGGAGAGCAAGTAAAGCACAGTCTTTGCTTTCATGGAGCTTACATTTTACAGTCATAGAGTGTGGAAAATAAGTGTATGCATTTTAAAAAGATAGAGTTCTGCCAACAATGATAGGCTTTGTTTGACTTAAAAATTGTGAGGTACGCAGAGAGGAAGGAAAGAGAAGTGCAGTATGAGTAAAAGTGCTGAGATGGGAATTGACTATTCTTATTCAGGTGACCTTTGAATGTCAAGCTAAGAGAATTAGATTTTATCTTGTAAGTATTTGAATAGGGCACCACATGTTGAAAACCATGTTTTAGAAAGATCATTCTGTTAGCTACATAAGGTCTGTATGTATAGCACACCACTGCTCTAATGCACACTGACTTTGAAGAAGTTAGAGTTTCATTTGCTGTTATGTTTTCTGTGCACCTGTATCATACTCAAAGACTGAAACTAAAAGGAAAAGAAAATAACTGAGCAGTTAGAAGAGGGAGAGTAAATTCTGAAACTTTGAATCTTAGAATCTCAGATGGTTTATTCCAACCAAACAGTGTTGAAGGTGGGAGGTAGGAAGGACATGATGACAAGAAAACCCTGATGAAAAGTGTGAGGTGGTGATTGTTCTTTTCATTATAGTGATTTTCTTTTAGATTATCAGAGACCCAGTCAATGGGGGTAGGAAAACATATCTTTTTTTTTTTCAAGTACAGCATACGAATCTTAGGTGAAAGTCTGAAATTGCACTGGGAAATAAACTTATCTAATTTATTTCCAAAGGTACCTTTAAGAGAGGAAATTTATCATTGTTAAATTGAATGAGAGTACAGCCATGTAATGGCCAGTACTGGGACTATATAATAGTTGCTTTATTTGATAATGAGTAGAGAAGAAAGAAACATAACAACAATGACAAAAACAACGTGGAGCCTGTGAAGAAGTTCTTTACTTTCCTCAAAATCTAAACGGTAGAACATGAATACAGTAAATAAGTACTTAAAATAACCAGAAAAGTAGAACATTCTTACAATCTCCATCAAAATACGATACACTAAGTGCCTCTGAAATGTAGTAAAAAGATAAAAAGAGAGAACAATTTGAAATGTATAGACAACTGATTAAGATGAGAAGAGGATGGACTACAGAAAAACTAAGAAAACTAAATGAGTAATGAGATCTGCATTGGAGGCTGTAAAAGTTATAGTTATGTGGAAATTAAATCAATGATATTCAGAGTGTAGTCCTTAATAACAAAGAGATAAATGTGATGTTAGTTGTCAATAAATATGAAAGGAAATGAATGGGATCTTACAAGGGGAATAAATGAAAAAGTTTAATCACGACTATAATAATGAAAGAAATCGTTCCAGATAAAACTTTAAAAGACTTGTTAAATTTAGTAAATGTAATGTAGGAGCATGCTCTCCACCTTTAAAGTCTAAATTCCACAAAAATAAACAAGGCAATTCCACAAAAATAAACAATAAAAAAGAAAAAAATAATTTATGCTTAAACAAGGCAATAACCTCAAACATACACTAAACACAAAGAAGTGTATTTCCTTAATATAACAAAATTATAATAAATGTCAAAAAGGACACTAGGAATTGAACTAAAATTCCACTACCTTGGAGAACAGGAACATTTTGGGGAAAGTAAGTGGAAAAGATTTTTAAGGATCCGATTATAATCCTTTAGCTTGAGAAAGAGCTGAAATTGTGCATGGACTATTTTAGGATGGTATTCATAAATAGCTTGGGTAGAAGAAAATTAAGAGAATTTTTGTTTGGTGTATTCAATTTTCTCTCTGACACAGAAGGAAAGGTGTCTAGTAAAAGTGATAAAGTAATGAAAATGTTGGAATTTTGAGAAAAATGAAGAGAGTTTGAAAGATATATTTAGGAGAAGGAAAAGTCCAAGATATGTTTGTGGACTATGGATTTATATTGGTTCTCCTTCATAGCTATGTAATTTTCTCTGCTCCTGATCAGCAGTCTGTATGTAAACAGTGAGAATATTGCAGGAGTTGAATTCTGCCAGGACAGTTGGATACAAACAATGGAGTTAAATATATTGGCACAGGAGTGATTTAAATGTAAGTAGAGGAATCTAGATGGAATATGAAAATAATTAAAGAGTATGGATTGTTTATAGTTGGGAGGAATGTAGAAGATTTGAGTGACCTTATTTAGAGGAACAGATATATTAGGAGTGACCAAATGAGAGAATATATGAGAGCATTGTTGTCACACAAAGGAACATCTGAGTTTAGGATTTCAGAGGCAATGGCATTGTCAGAGCTTACTAGGTTCACAGTATACCCATTGGAATTGGTGGATGTTTGGCTAAAATGGTGTAGTGAAGTTCTTTGAAGATAAAGATTTCAAGGAAGTCATGCAGATACATGACAAAGCCTGGGTTTGAGATAAAGATTATAAAGCATATGTCAAAGGCTTCAATAAATGTAGGTAAGTCCTTAGGAGCTGAGTATATGACAGTAATGTGGCTATTTGTAGATCAATATAGCCTTATTGCACAAACCTCAAAAGAGCATGAATTTACATGATGGTGAAAAACTACTGATTTGCAAGTGTTACCATGGAAAACAGTATGGCACTGGAGTTAAGAGTGTGGAGTCTGAAACCAAATTTCCTAGGTTTAAATGATGGTTCCTTCCATAGCTGTGTAACACTGGAAAATTTACATACGCTCTCTGTGCTTGTTTATTTCTAAAATGCAGATAGTAATTTTATTCACCTGACAGTGTTGTTGTATTTGCTTATTTAATTAATTAATGTAAAGTATGCTCTATCAGTTAAGAAGAGGTCCAGCTACATGTAACAGAAAACCTAATTTAAAGAAACAGCCAGAGGTTTTTTTGTTTTGTTTCGTTTCCTTTTCTGACATGAGTAGATATCTGTAGGTATAAAATTCATGGCTGGTGTAGTGACTCCATGCTGCAATCAGTGTCTTCCCTCTCCATCTACTTTTGGGGTCTGCTAGTCTTCGGAAGTGTATCTAGTCTTCATGGTTATAAGATGGCTGCTTTTCTCCAAAACCCCTTCCAAAAAGGCAATGCAACTGTTTCAGCCAAGAAGAAAGGAAAAGGGCATGCAGAAACAACAACAACAGCAACAACATGCATATCAATGGAATTGTCTCAATTTCTAAAGGGTTTTCCAAGGACGTCTGACCCAATGTTCTCTTATATCTCATTGACCAGAATTCTGTCACATGGCCACCTATCTGCAAAGGAAGCTGGAAAATATAGTTTTCAGTTGAGCCCTTTGTTCTAATAATACTAGGATTCTAATTAATATGGAACGCTGAAATAATTTGTACTGAATAGATAACATTTGCTAGCACAAAGTCTTTAAAACAGTAACTGACACACAGCAAACATTCAGTAAAAGTCCTCTATCATTGCTATTATTCTCAACTCTTAACCTTAAGGTTCATAGTGTATGGTCGAATAAGTACCTTCCTCTTGATAACATTATAGGAGAAATGTGCCCATGGATAAGAGCCTGTTTAAGTTAAGGCAAAAAGACAGAAAGAACATTTCAGTGAAGATATTTAAAACATAAAGATATCTGTCAGCCATAGATCTGGGTTTCCAGAGAACACAGTGTAAAGGCCAGAAAGAGAGGAGAGGGTTGTGAATTTTGATCAGAAAATGAAATCACAGAGCATTGTAGAGAAAAGGATATGGAAGAAAATAGATAACTAGAATGCCTTACATCTTAGACTGTGTATCAGTTTCCTATTGTTAAGTAACAAAATGTCACAAATTTAGCAGCTTAAAACCACACAAGCATTTTTTTTTTAATCTCACAATTTCTATAGGTCAGAAATCTGGGTATGACATGGGTGAAAGTTCAGGGTCTCACCAGACTGAAATCAAGGTATCATCTGGGGCTGCAGATTTAATCTTGGCTCAGAGTCCTCTCCCAAGGTCACTGGTTGGCAGAATTCAGTTCCTTGCAACTGTAGAAGTGAGACTCTTGTTTTTCTTCTAGCTGTCAGCAGGAACAACTCTAGGTTCCTAGAGGACTCCCACAGTACCTTGTCATGTGGCCCCCATAAGAAGATAACAACCTGGATGTTTGCATTATTCCCAGCAAAACAGAGTGCATCCTTTTCTGTCTCCAGATGGAGAACATTCTTTGCTTTTAAAAGGGTGATACAATTAGGTTAGACCCATCTGGATAATCTCCTTATCTTAAAGTCAATTAATGTAAGATCTTAATTATATATGCAAAAATCCCTTTACAACACTATGTAGATTGGTGTTTCACTAAATAAGAAGGCAAAGGTGTGTGTATACCTGTTGATAGGGATATTTGGGGGCCATCTTAGAATTCTGCTTACCACAGAAGGTGACCAAGGAAAATAGGATATGCAGCATGATGTGTTCAGCTGGCCACAAAATTGCCAAGAGACTTGAGTAGGCTTTGACTTAAACTGGGCACGGCATTTGGGATTTTCAGGATTTGTTTGTGGCCTGAATTGATTTTTGTATCTTCTTGAAAAGTGAGTTACTTAAACTAAAATATTCACTCAGCAAGCACTTAGAATCTATTTGTAGGTTTTTGAACATTGAAAACAGCAAGTACATAGTACTGTGCTCTAATATTTGTTAACAATCATCACTATACTTGCACTCTGCCAAGAAAATTAGTAAACAAGAAATTTGTTTTTAAATACTCAAAAGAAGTAAAATTGCATAGGAATATAGTAAACATTTTCATTGTCAAAATACTTGAGTGATTTTCTGCACTGTAGAAATTTATAGTAAATGACTTCTTTTAATTGAGCAAGAGGAATCATTTGCAATGGGTAGGTATTACCTGTAAAAAACCTCCTCTTACCATTCTTCATCAAATGCCTGTGAATGTTCATGTTTACTATGCTTAAATCTCTGTATATACAATTTAATCTCAATTATGTTAATGCATTTTTGTTATGCATTTTTAAAAGACTAAAAATAACCACCTGCCAGAAATAAATGCTGTTAATATTTTGGTGTATTTTCTTAAAATCTTTTTATTATAATTAACATATTTTAGGTTGTATTTGCCCTTATTTTCAAATGAACTTCTCTTTAGTGCACTTTTCTGTGTTTTCTACATTAAGAATGTACTACTTTTATAATATGAATGCATTCAAAATAATATTTACATGAGTGCATATGTGTATATGCTATATAATCATAACCATATTTAATGCAAATAGCAGAAAATGAAATATAAGTTCAAAATGAAAAAGAAAAAAATAAAGCAAAATTTGGATTGAAACAAACTGAAATGTTAACAGTGGTTATCTTTATGGGTGAAGGTTGGATGATTTATTTTCTTTCTAGTTTTCTGTATATTCCAAGCTTTCTGTATTGAGCATGGTACTAAATTTATATTCTGGAACAAATGTACCTTTATGTTAAAGAAAATATAATTTGGGGATTATTTTCCTCCAGGAATTGAATTCCAACTCAATTTTAAAATCTATTAAAATCAAAGCTGTCAAAATCAAAATTTCTCTTACAGAAAAATTAGGGTGGCTAACATTTTACAATATTTTACACTTCTAATTGTACCCTTATTCTGTACATCTTATGTTTTAGTTAATTTACATAAACAATATAGCTTCATACATTTTTGGTGTATCTTTCATTAATTATGAAAGAAGGATTTCCTGAAATTGCTTAGTAACATCACAGAAGGAAAATCTAGACTGCATTGTCTTGCCTCATATCTGCATATATTGCCATTTTATTGTGAATGAGATGGACTAATGACCCATCATTGTTTTTACACGTCAACCGTTTGGTTTTTTTCTAATCATGAATAAACTGTTAGATGGAGAGTTCAGAAGTTTAATTCATATGAGGCTTCATGGGTTCCTCATCATTGAGCTACCCAGGCATATGCAGTGGTGTGTTGGTAAACTGGTTCTGTAATGGGGGGAAAAAAGCTCTAATTTGTAGCATTTTCTAGTATAACTACTTCCATTGTGGAGACAAGTTCAAGCTAATAATGATTGAAAAATCAGATCACAAAATTCCTAAAAATTTAACAATCTCATGAGCCTGTATGAATGAGCCAGCTCCAGAACACTGCTCCTTGAGTTGAGAAATTATTATCTTTGTGGCTCAGTAATGCTCTTTTTTTTTTTTTTTTTTTTTTTTCAGTACGCGGGCCTCTCACTGTCGTGGCCTCTCCCGTTGCGGAGCACAAGCTCCGGACGCTCAGGCCCAGAGGCCATGGCTCACGGGCCCAGCCGCTCCACAGCATGTGGGATCTTCCCGGACCGGGGCACGAACCCGTGTTTCCTGCATTGGCAGGCGGACTCTCAACCACTGCGCCACCAGGGAAGCCCAGTAATGCTCTTAATTCACTTAATGCTCTTTTGTAAGCAGAGAAATTTTAGGAATGGTGTTCTACTTGTTACAGTTCCTTTTCAAGATTATATTTAGGTAAAATTGAAAATACAATAATATTGGTTCTGTTTGTTTTTTTTAAAAATTTTGGAATCTATATAGATTTGAGAAATTGACACCTATATGAAAAAGATGAGATTACTGTTTTGCTTTCAATATTGCTGCTAGCTAGTAGGTGGTGACATCCAGAAGGAACAAGTATTTGAGGCTTATTGATAATTGGTACCTTAGAAACAGGAAGAGATATGCCAGTGTAGAGAAAAGCTTAGGCACATCTCATTGAAATTTGGAAGCAATGAGTCTTGATGTCTTGAATGTAAGAATAAAAATTATTAAGTGGCACTTCTGGATTTTATTTGGAGATGGAAAATAGAAAGAGAAAGCTGGACCAACAACAAGTTTACAACTTTTCTTCAACCCATCATAGTACTGACATTTCAAGACAATCAAATGGCCCAGAATTTAGGGAGAAACAGGCACTTTCTAGGGGAGATGGAACCCAAGCACTGGATTATCTGGGAAAGATGCAATGGATTGGGACATTATTTAAGAAGAGTTCAGCTGGAGTGATTGTCAAATTAGTGGGGGTCAGTAAATTGTATATTTGTGAGAGAGTGTGAAGCCCCTAGTGATTACAAATATAGAGGGAGCACACATCATGTTTCATGTTTTTTTCTTCACAGATCCCACTTAGTGATCACAGAAAAGACTGAATGAGTCCTGAGAAAGTCTCCTTCATGTTGCATACGTGGAAGATGGGAACAGTAGACACTGCAAGAGGGACAAGACACTCCACTTAGTCTCCTCTTCCCTGTCTTATCTACCAACTGATAATATTTATTTGTGGCAAGATGTGCAACAATCACTGACACCTTTAGTCTACTAGTGAAATCTGATTGCAGCTAGGGGAAAGTAAAAGGAGGGAAGAGGGGTAGAGAAGGGCAAGAATAAATTCTAGGTTCAGAATTATGTCAAGAGGGGAAGACCACTAAAAGCAGTCCTCATGAGTCCCAGGGAAGAGTCCCTGCTCAATACTGAGTTTTAGTCAAAACAAAAACAAATACACCCCACTCCACACCTCCACCAAGCTAAAAAATATTGAGGGACAAGTAATATACAAGACAGATATCTTCACTGAGGCACAATGCAAAGGGAAGACTTAAGGCTAAGGGTAGAGCTGACATTAGAAATCAAACCCACTGCCAACAAAACCCCATTCTAAATGGAAGCTATCATTAGAATACCAAATGGAAATGTTAGAAGTGAAAAACACAGTACCCTTTATAAGGCATGATTTTAACAGACATACTAGTAGACTTAATATAGCCAAGGAAAGAATTAGTGAACTTGAAGATAGGTCTCTAGAAATAACCAAAACTGAAACACAGAGAGCATAAAAGATTGAAACAGAGACAGAGAGAGAGAGACAGAGAGAAAGAGAGAGAGGAGAGAGACAGAGAGAGGAGAGAGATAGAGAGAGAGAACATATCATCCAAACACTGTGGAGAAATAAGCAACTGTTTAATAGATGGAAAACTGTAATCCCAGAAGGGGAAGAGAGAGAGAACGTAGAAGAAATATTTGAAGATAACAGGTGAAAATTTTTCTAACCATATATCCAAGCAGCTCAGAAAACACCAAGAAGAATAAAATAACAATACACTTACACACACAAATACATTCCTAGGCATATCATATTCAAACTGCTTAAAAATATAGAGCCAATCTTAAAAGTGGCCAGACAAAAAAGGAAATACTATGCACAGGAGCAAACAAGCATTTCATATAAATAAAATAAAAAACAAACAAAAATTGTGGAAATGTAACAGGAAGGTTTGCAAGCAGGAGAAATTTTATTCTAAAAAATGAATACAGGAAACTGGAAATAGAAAAAATGAAGGTAAAGTAAATAGCTTTTTTTCTAATTTTAATTGAAGTAATGTAACTGCCTAAAGCAAAAATAGTAGCAATGTGTTTGTGTTCATACATATGTAAAAACAGAACGTATGTAAGTACTAACATTAAGGATGGGAGTAAAGATATTTTTAAGGTTCTTATATTGCATGAGAAATGTTATAACTTTATTTGCAGATAGAGTCTCAGTAATTAAAGGTAAACTTCAGGGCAAACATGAATAGAATTTATTAAACATGTATAAATAATTAATCAATAGGGAGATAAAGAGGAATCATAAAAATGACCAATTAACCTAAGTCAGAAAGGAGAGAAAATAGATACAATGAACTAATGAAAAAAAAACTGAAGATCCAAGAACACGAACTAAAAGATATAAATTCTCAAATTGAATGCAAAAAACATTATTCAACAATATGCTGTCTACAACAAATTTGTACTAAAAATAATGGCATACATAGATTAAAGTAAAATGGTGGATAAAGATATCCTTTGAAAGAACTAACCAGAAAAAAACTTGAAAAATCTTCCAGAAAGCTGGAATATTTATATTAATATCAGATAAAATAGATTTATAAGAAGAAGTCAGGGATAAAGTTTGATGTTACATTATAATAAAGGGAAAATTCTCCAAATAGCAATCCTAAAAGTTTATGCACTTAACATCAGTGCTTTAAAACACATAAGTAAAAAACTGATTTAAAAAAAACCCCAAACTAATAGAACTTAAAGATACAACCAGTGCTGACCTTCTCACACCAGCTGCCAGTTGGTAGGAAAGGCTCCCACTAGGGCCAGAAATATCGTGCCTGTGGCCAAAGGCTTTCCCATGCACCTGTTGCCACTGGGTCCTCTGTGACCAGACAGTCATGCCACCTCCACGCCCTGTCCTCACTGGGGTAGACCCAAGTACTCCAGGGCAGCCTTGGGAGCAGACACCTGTGGGTGGTCCACATGTAGAGGTGGGGCTAAAACCACAGCTGAGTCCCGGGGGGGGTGATTAAGGAAGAGGAACAAAAATCTCTCCATGTAGCTGCACAAACCACAAATTAAATCCCCACTATTGGCTTGGTAAACCCTGCATCTATGGAATATCTGAACGCACAATAAGTGTTCCCAAAACTGAAACTGCTCTAGCTCTTGTAGCTGTGGACTCTGGGGATTAGTACACACGTTGTTGGGCCACAATAGAGTCTGAGCTGCCACCACAGTGCCCACAGACGGACCAGAAACCTATGTAGAGAGTTTGGAGGGCTTCCTGGGGAGACGGAGGTTGGCTGTAACTCATGGTGGGGTCAAGGACACTGAGAGCTGAGACCTCAGGAAAATATAATCATTAATATTTTTTAATGTTTTGTTTTATGGTACTTATTTTACTATATTTTTGTTTTTATTTTTATTGTTTTTTTATTTTTAAATATATATTTTGCTTTTTTCTATTTCATTTTCTATGTTATTTTTTGTTGTTCTGTGTTTTTTACTTGTTTTTTTCTTTCCTCTTTTCTATTTTATTTTTATCATTTTTTCCATTTGCTCTATTTGGTCTAATCTTTTTAATCTTCTTTTATCATTTTTGTGTGTTTGTTTTGTTTTCTTTGATTTTTCCTTCAGTATGCATTCTGCTTTTGTTTTTTTTTAATTTTTTGATATTGTTAGTTTGGTTTTTAATTGTCTGATTTCATTTTGGGCCTCTTTAGTTTGACTGTTTTTTACCTTTTTTATTTTACGTGTTTTTGTATTTGTTTCTTATTTTGTGTGTATGTGTGTTTCTTTTTGTTTGTTTGTTTTTGTTTGGTTGGTTTTGCTTTTACAATTTGTCTGGGGCTTTGTTTGCTCATTTGTTTGTTTATAATTGTTGCTGTTGCTGTTTGCTTGTTTTTGTCTTTGCTATTTGTCTTGAGTTTTGTATATCTGTATGTTTTCATTTGTTTTCTTCCCACCTTTTTTTTTTCTTTCTTATACCCAGTTTTTGCAAAGCTGTATGGCTTGCAGGGTCTTGTTTCCCAGGCCAGTGGTCAGGATGAGCTTCTGGGTTGGGAGTGCTGAGTCCAGGACAGTGGAAAGTCAGAGAATTCGTGACCCCAGTGAATATTAATGGGCAAGAGCTCTCCCGGAGGTCTCCATCTTAACTCTAAGAGCCAGCTCCACACAAATGCGTGCAGGCTCCAGTGCTGAATGCCCCAAGCTAAACAAAAAGCAAGACAGAAACACAGACCCAGCAAACAGCAGACAGGCTGCTTAAAGTGATACTAAGTCCACAGACACCCCAAAGCACACAATCCTGCCAATCAGAGGGGAAATATCCAGCACCATCCACTGCAATGCAGGCATTAGTCCCTTGCACCACAAACCCTACACAAGACACGGGACCAACATCACCTACTAGGGGAAGACATCAAAAGCAAGGGGAACTACGACACTGCAGACTATGGAAAGGAGATTTCGATCACAGTAAGTTAGATAAAAAGAGAAGACAGAGAAATCTGTTGCAGATGAAGGCACAAGGTAAAAACCCACAAGACCAAATAAATGAAGAGGAAACAGGCAACCTACCTGAAAAAGAATTCAGGGAAATGATAGTAAAAATGATCCAAGATCTCGGACATAGAATGCAGAAAATATAAGAAACATTTAGCAAGGACCTAGAAGAACTAAAGAACAAAACAAACAGTGATGAACAACACAATAACTAAAATTAAAAATACACAATGGGGGGAGATTCAAAATAGTGGAGTAGTAAGACGTGGAGATCACCTTCCTCCCCACAAATACATCAGAAAAACATCTACATGTGGAACAACTCCTACAGAACACCTACTGAACGCTGGCAGAAGACCTCAGACCTCCCAAAAGGCAAGAAACTCCCCACGTACCTGGGTAGGGAAAAAAGAAAAGAAAAAACAGAGACAAAAGAATAGGGATGGGACCTGAACCAGTGGGAGGGAGCTGTGAAGGAGGAAAGGTTTCCACACACTAGGAAGGAGAGGGGTGGGACCTGAACCAGTGGGAGGGAGCTGTGAAGGAGGAAAGGTTTCCACACACTAGGAAGCCTCTTCATGGGCGGAGACTGCGGGTGGTGGAGGGGAGAAGCTTTGGAGCCACGGAGGAAAGAGCAGCAACAGGGGTGCAGAGGGCAAAGCAGAGAGATTCCCGCACAGAGGATTGGTGGCAATGAGCACTTAAAAGCCCGAGAGCTTGTCTGCTCACCCACTGGGAAGGGCAGGGTCTGGGAGCTGAGGCTCAGGCTTCAGTTGGATCCCAGTGAGAGAACAGGGGTTGGCTATGTGAACACAACCTGAAGGGGGTTTGTGCGCCACAGCTGGCGGGGAGGGAGCCCAGGAAAAAGTCTGGAGCTGCCGAAGACACAAGAGATTTTTTCTTGCCTCTTTGTTTCCTGGTGCACGAGGAGAGGGGATAAAGAACGCAGCTTAAAGGAGCTCCCGAGATGGGCGTGAACTGTGGCAATCAGCCTGGACCCCAGAGACGGGCATAAGATGCTAAGGCTGCTGCTGCCGCCACCAAGAAGCCTGTGAGCAACCACAGTTCACTATCCACACACACCCCCTCCCGGGAGCCTGTGCAGCCCACTACTGCCACGGTCCTGTGATCCAGGGACAACTTCCCGGCAGAATGTATGGCACACCTCAGGCTGGGGCAACGCCATGCTGGCTTCTGCCACAGCAGGCTCACCCCGCATCCGTACCCCTCCATCCCCCAGGACTCAGTGAGCCAGACACCCCGAATCAGCTGCTCCTTTAACCCCGTCCTGTCTGAGCAAAGAACAGACGCCCTCCAGCAATCTATACACAGAGGCAGGGCCAAATACAAAGCTGAATCCCAGGAGCTTTGCAAACAAAGAAGTTAAGCAAAATGAGAAGACAGAGAAACACAGCAGATGAAAGAGCAAGGTAAAAACCCATCATATCTAACAAATGAATAGGAAATAGGCAGTCTAGCTGAAAAAGAATTCAGAATGATGATAGTAAAGATGATCCAAAATATTGGAAATAGAATGGAGAAAATACAACAAACGTATAACAAAGAACTAGAAGAACTAAAGAGCAAACAAATACTGATGAACAACAGAATAAATGAAATTAAAAATTCTCTAGAAGGGATCAATAGCAGAAGAACTGGGGAAGAAGAATGGATAAGAGACCTGGAAGATAAAAGACTGGAAATAACTACCACAGGGCAGAATAAAGAAAAAAGAATGAAAAGAAATGAGAACAGTCTCAGACAGCTCTGGGACAATATTAAATGCACCAACATTCTAATTATAGGGGTCCCAAAAGAAGAAGAGAAAAAGAAAGGGACTGAGAAAATATTTAAAGATATTATAGATGAAAACTTCCCTAAATGGGAAAGGAAATAGTTAATCAACTTCAGGAATCACAGAGAGTCCCAAACAGGATAAATCCAAGGAGGAGCACGCCAAGACACATATTAATCAAACTATCAAAAATTAAATACAAATAACAAATATTAAATGCAGCAAGGGAAAAAAATAAAATATAAGGGAATCCCCATAAGGTTAACAGCTTATCTTTCAGCAGAAACTCTGCAAGCCAGAAGGGACTGGCAGGACATATTTAAAGTGATGAAGGAGAAAAACCTACAACCAAGATTACTCCACCCAGCAGGATCTCATTCAGATTCAAGGGAAATATTAAAAACTTAACAGACAAGCCAAAGCTAATGGAATTCAACACCACCAAACCAGCTTTACAGCAAATGCTAAAGGAGCTTCTCTAGGCAGGAAACACAATAGAAGGAAAAGACCTACAAGAATAAACCCCCTAAAATTAAGAAAATGGTAATAAAACATACATATTGATAATAACCTTAAATGTAAATTAATTAAATGCTCCCAATAAAAGACACAGACTGGCTGAATGGATTCAAAAACAAGACCCATATATATGCTGTCTACAAGAGACCCACTTCAGACCTAGGGACTCATACAGACTGACAATGAGGGTATGGAAATAGATATTCCCTGCAAATGGAAATCAAGACAAAGATGGAGTAGCAATTGTCATATCAGACAAAATAGCCTTTAAAACAAAGACTATTATAAGAGACAAATAAGGACACTACATAATGATCAAGGGATCAATCCAGGAAGATATAACAATTGTAAACATTTATGGACCCAACATAGGCGCACCTCAATACATAAGACAAATACTAACAGCCATAAAAAGGGAAATCGACAGTAACACGTGATAGGAGGGGACTTTAACACCCCACTTTCACCAATGGACAGATCATCCAAAATGAAAATAAATAAGGAAACTGAAACTTGAAATGATACCTTAAACAAGATGGACTTAATTGATATGTATAGGACATTCCATTAGAAAACAACAGAATACACATTCTTCTTAAGTGCTCATGGAACGTTCTCCAGGATAGATCATATCTTGGTTCACAAATAAAGCCTTGGTAAATTTAAGAGAATTGAATTTGTATCAAGTATCTTTCCCGACTACAATGCTATGAGACTAGATATCAATTAAAGGAAAAAGTCTGTAAGAAATACAGACACATGGAGGCTAAACAACCACTACTAAATAACCAGGAGATCACTGGAGAAATCAAAGAGGAAATAAAAAAATACCTAGAAACAAATGACAATGAAAGCGCAATGACACAAAACCTATGGGATACAGCAAAAGCAGTTCTAAGAGGGAAGTTTATACCAGTACAATCCTACCTAGAAACAAGAAACATCTCAAATAAAAAATCTAACCTTACACCTAAAGCAATTAGAGAAAGAAGAACAGAAAAAAGGTAAAGTTAGCAGAAGGAAAGAAATTAAAAAGATCATATCAGATTACTACAAGCAACTATATACCAATACAATAGACAACGTGGAAGAAATGGACAAATTCTTACAAATGCACAACCTTCCAAGACTGATCCAGGAAGAAATAGAAAATATGAACAGACCAATCATAAGCACTGAAATTGTGAATAAATATCTTCTAACAAACAAAACCCCAGGACCAGATGGCTTCACAGGCAAATTCTATCAAATATTTAGAGAAGAGCTAACAGCTATCCTTCTCAAAATCTTCCAAAATATAGTAGGGGGAGGAACACTCCCAAACTCATTCTACGAGGCCACCATCACTCTGATACCAAAACCAGACAATGATGTCACAAAGAAAGAAAACTACCGACCAATATCACTGATGAAAATAGATGCAATAATCGTCAGCAAAATACTAGCAAACAGAATCCAACTGCACATTAAAAGGATCATACACTATGATCAAGTGGGGTTTAACCCAGGAATGCAAGGATTCTTCAATATACGCAAATCAATCAACGTGATACACCATATTAACAATTTTTTTAACATCTTTATTGGAGTATAATTGTTTTACAATGGTGTGATAGTTTCTGCTTTATAACAAAGTGAATCAGTTATACATATACATATGTTCCCATATCTCATCCCTCTTGCATCTCCCTCCCTCCCACCCTCCGTATCTCACCCCTCTAGGTGGTCACAAAGCACAGAGCTGATCTCCCTGTGCTATGCAGCTGCTTCCCACTAACAATCTATTTTACATTTGGTAGTGTATATATGTCCATGCCACTCTCTCACTTCATCACAGCTTACCCTTCCCCCTCCCCATATCCTCAAGTCCATGCTATAGTAGGTCTGTCTTTTATTCCCGTTCTATCACTAATCTCTTCATGACATTTTTTTTCTTAGATTCCATATATATGTTTTAGCATGCAGTATTTGTTTTTCTCCTTCTGACTTACTTCACTCTGTATGACAGACTCCAGGTCTATCCACCTCATTACAAATAACTCAGTTTTATTTCTTTTCATGGCTGAGTAATATTCCATAAATTGAAGGAGAAAAGACACATGATCATCTCAATAGATGCAGAGAAAACTTTCAAAAAAATTCAACACCCATTTATGATAAAAACCATCCAGAAAATAGGCATAGAGGGAACTTTGATCAACATAATACAGGCTATATATGACAAACACACAGCCAACATCGTCCTCAATGGTGAAAAAGAGAAACCATTTCCTCTAAGATCAGGCACAAGAAAAGTTTGCCCACTCCCACCACTATTATTCAACATACTTTTGGAAGTTTTAACCACAGCAATCAGAGAAGAAAAGACAATAAAAGGAATCCAAATTGGAAAAGAAGAGGTAAAGCTGTCACTTTTTTGCAGATGACATGATACTATTCATAGAGAATCTTAAAAATGCTAGCAGAAAACAACTAGAGCTAATCAATGAATTTGGTAAAGTAGCAGGATACAGAATTAATGCGCAGAAATCTCTTGCATTCCTCTACACTAAAGATGAAAAATCTGAAAGTGAGATTAAGAAAACACACACATTTACCATTGCAACAGAAAGAATAAAATATCTAGGAACAAACCTACCTAAGGAGGCAAAAGTCCTGTATATAGAAAAGTATAAGACACTGATAAAAGAAATTAAAGTTGATACATATAGATGGAGAGATATACCATGTTCTACGATTGGAAGAATCAACATTGTGAAAATGACTAAACCGCCCAAAGCAACCGACAGATTCAATGAAATCCCCATGCGACTATCACTGGCATTTTTGACAGAACTAGAACAAAAAATTTCACAATTTGTATGGAAACACAAAAGACCCCGAATAGCCAAGCAATCCTGAGAAAGAAAAATGGAGCTGAAGGAATCAGGCCAGCAGAGTTGAGAGTATCCTACAAAGCTAAAGTAATCAGGACAGTATGGTACTGGCACAAAAACTGAAATATAGATCAATGTAAGAGGATAGAAAGCCCAGAGATAAACCCACGCACATATGGTCACCTTATCTTTGATAAAGGAGGCAAGAATATACAGTGGAGAAAGGACAGCCTCTTCAATAAGTCATGTTGGGAAAACTGGACAGCTACATGTAAAGGTATGAAATTCGAACACTCCCTAACACCATAAACAAAAATAAACTCAAAATGGATTAAGACCTAAATGTTAGGTCAGACACCACCAAACTCTTAGAGGAAAAGATAGGCAGAACACTCTATGACATAAATCACAGCAAGATCCTTTTGACCCACCTCCTACAGAAAGGAAATAAAAACAAAAATAAAAAAATGGGACCTAATGAAACTTAAAAGCTTTTGCACTGCAAAGGAAACCCTCAGAATGGGAGAACATATTTCAAATTAAGCAACTGGCAAAGGATTAATCAACAAAACCTATAAGCAACTCATGCAGCTGAATATCAAAAAAACAAACAATCCAATCCAAAAATGGGCAAAAGGTATAAATAGACATTTCTCCAAAGAAGATAAACAGATTGCCAACAAACGCATGAAAGAATGCTCAACATCATTAATCATTAGAGAAATGCAAATCAAAACTACAATGAGATATCATCTCACACTGGTCTGAATGCCCATCATCAAAACATATACGAACAGTAAATGCTGGAGAGGGTGTGGAGAAAAGGGTACTCTCTGGCACTGTTGTGGGGATGTAAATTGTTACAGCCACTATGGAAAACAGTAGAGAGGTTCCTTAGAAAACTAAAAATAGAACTACCATATGACCCAGCAATCCCTCTACTGGGCATATTCCCTGTGAAAACTATAATTCAAAAAGAGTCATGCACCAAAATGTTCATTGCAGCTCTATTTACAATAACCAGGACATGGAAGCAACCTAAGTGTCCATCGACCGTTGAATGGATAAAGAAGATATGACACATATATACAATGTAATATTACTCAGCCCCAAAAATGAATGAAACTGAGTTTTTTTTGGAGTGAGGTGGATGTACCTAGAGACTGTCATACAAAGTGAAGTATGTCAGAAAGAGAAAAACAAATACTGTATGCTAACACATATATATGGAATCTAAAAAAAAAAAAAAATGGTAAGAAGAACCTAGGGCCAAGACGGGAATAAAGATGCAGAACTACTGGAGAATGGAATTGAGGATACAGGGAGGGGTAATTGTAAGCTGGGACAAAGTGAGAGAGTGGCATGGACATATATTCACTACCAAATGTAAAATAGATAGCTAGTGGGAAGCAGCCGCATAGCACATGGAGATCATCTCAGTGCTTTGTGACCACCTAGAGGGGTGGGATAGTGAGGGTGGGATGGAGTGAGATGCAAGAGGGAAGAGATATGTGGATATATGTATATGTATAACTGATTCACTTTGTTATAAAGCAGAAACTGTCACACCACTGTAAAGCAATTATCCTCTAATAAAGATTTAAAAAAAATACCCTAGAAGTAATCAATAGCAGAATAAGTGAGGCATAAGAATGGATAAGTGACCTGGAAGATAGACTGGTGGAAATAAAGGCCATGGAGCAGAATGAAGAAAAAAGAATGAAATGAATTGAGGACTGTCTCAGAGACCTCTGGCACAACATTAATCATACCAACATTCAAATTATAGGGGCCCCAGAAAAAGAAAAGAAATGAAAGGGCCTGAGAAAATATTTGAAGAGGTTATAGTAGAAAAGTTCCCTCACATGGGAAAGGAAATAGTCAATCAAGACCAGGAAGTGCATAGAGCCTCATACAGGATAAACTGAAGAAGGAACATGCTGAGACACATATTAATCAAACTATCAAAAATTAAATACAAAGAAAAAAATATTAAAAGCAGCAAGGGAAAATCAACAAATAACATACAAGGGAATCCCCATAAGATTATCAGCTGATCTTTCAGCAGAAACTCGACAGGCCAGAAGGGAGTGGCAGGATATATTTAAAATGATGAAAGGGAAAAATCTACAACCAAGATTACTCTACCTAGCAAGGCTCCCATTCAGATTGACGTAGAAATCAAGTGCTTTACAACGAAGCAAAAGCTAAGAGAATTGAGCACCACCAGACCAGCTTTCCAACAAATGTGAAAAGTACTTCTCTAGGCATGAACGTGAGAGAAGAAAAAGACTTACAAAAACAAACTGAAATCAAATAAGAAAATGGTAATAAGAACATACATATTGATAATTGCCTTGAATGCAAGTGGAATAAATTCTCCAATCAAAAGACACAAAGTGGCTGAATGGATACAAAAACAAGACCCATATGTATATCATCTACAAGAGACCCACTTCAGACTTATTGATACATACAGACAGAGAGTGATTGGATGGAAAAACCTATTCCCTGCAAATGGAAATCAAAAGAAAGTTGGAGTAGCAATACTCATATCAGATAAAATAGGCTTTAAAATAAAGACTGTCACAAGAGACAAAGAAGACACTACAGAATGATCAAGGGGTCGAAGAAAAAGATAAAACTGAGGTAAATATTTATGTATCCAACATAGGAGCACCACAATATAAAAGGAAAATGCTAACAGCCATAAAAGGGGAAACTGACAGTAACACAATACTTGTGGGAGAATTTAACACACCACGTACACCAATAGATAGATCATCCAGACAGAAAATTAATAAGGAAACACAAGCCTTAAATGACACATTAGACCAGGTAGACTTAATTGATATTTAGAGGACATTCCATCCAAAGGCAGCAGAATACACTTTCTTCTCAAGTACATGTGGAACATTCTCCAGGACAGAACACTTCTTGGGTCACAAATCAAGACTTGGAAAGTTTAAGAAATTTGAAATCATATGAAGCACCTTTTCCAATCACAATGCTATGAGATTAGAAATAAATTACAGAAAAAAATCTGTAAAAAATGCAAACACATGGAGGATAAACAGTATGCTACTAAATAATCAAGAGATCACTAAAGCAATGAAAGAGGAAATCAAAAAATACCTAGAAAAAAATGACAATTAAAACACATTGACCCAAAACCTATGGGATGCAGCAAAAGCAGTTCTAAGAGGGAAGTTCAGAGCAATACAAGCCTACCTCAAGAAACAAGAGAAATCTCAAATACACAACCTAAACTTACACCTAAAGCAATTAGAGAAAGAAGAACTAACAAAACCCAAAATTATTATAAAGAAAGAAATCATAAAGATAAGAGCAGAAATAAATGAAATTGATCTGAAAAAAGAAACCCAACAACAAAGGACAATAAAACTAAAAGCTGCTTCTTTGAGAAGAAAAACAAACTTCAGTCAGACTTAACAAGAAAAAAGGGAGAACTCAAATCAATAAAATTAGAAATGAAAAAGAAGTTACATCCGACAACACAGAAATGAAAAGGATCATAGGAGAGTTCTATAAGCAACTCTAAGCCAATAAAATGGACAAACAGGAAGAACGGGACTAATTCTTAGAAAGGTACAACCTTCCAAGACAGAACCAGAAAAAAAATAGAAAATATGAACATACCAATCACAAGTAATGAAATTGAAAGTGTAATTAAAAATCTTCCAACAAAAAAATGTCCAGGATCAGATGGCTTCACAGAACAATTCTACCACAAATTTAGGGAAGAGCTAAAAGCTATCCTTCTCAAACTCTTCCAAAAAACTTCAGATAGGAAGACTCCCAAACTCATTCTACGAGGCCACCATCACCCTGATACCAAAACCAGACAAAGATATCACAAAAAAAGAAAATTGCAGGCCAATATCACTGATGAACATAAACACAAAAATCCTCAACAAAATACTAACAAACAGAATCCAACAACACATTAAAAGGATCATACACCATGATCAAGTGGGGTTTATCCCAGGGATGCAAGGATTCTTCAATATATGCTAATCAATCAACACCATACACCATATTAACAAACTGAAGAATAAAAACCATATGATCATCTCAGTGATGCATAAAACGTTTTGACAAAATTTAACACATGTTTATGATAAAACCTCCCCAGAAAGTGGGCATAGAGGAAACCTACCTCAACATAATAGAGACCATACATGACAAACACATAGCAAACATTATTCTCTATGGTGAAAAACTGAAAGCATTTCCTCTAAAATCAGAAACAAGACAAGGGTGCCCACTCCCACCACTATTATTCAACATAGTTTTGAAAGTCCTAGCCATGGCAATCAGAGAAGAAAAAGAAATAAAATAAATCCAAATTGGAAAAGAAAAAGTAAAACTGTCACCATTTGCAGATGACATGATACTATACATAGAAAATCCTAAAGGTGTTACTGGAAAAATAAGAGAGCTCATCAACGAATTCAGTAAAGTTACAGGATACAAAATTAATACACAGAAATCACTTGCATTCCTATACGATGAAAATGAAAAATGAGAAAGAAAAATTAAGGAAACAATCCCATTTACCATTGCAACAAAAAGAATAAAACACCTAGGAATAAACCTACCTAAGGAGGCAAAAGAACTCTATGCAGAAAACTATAAGACACTGATGAAAGAAATCAAAGAACTCACAAGCAGATGGAGAAATATACCATGTTCTTGGATTGGAAGAATCAACATTGTGAAAATGACTACACTATTCAAAACAATCTACAGATTCAATGCAATCCCTATCAAATTACCAATGGCATTTTTCACAGAACTAGAAAAAAATTTTACAAATTGCATGGAAACACAAAAGACCCTGAATAGCCAATGCAATCTTGAGAAAGAAATATGGAGCTGGAGTAATCAGGCTCCCTGACTTTATACTACAAAGTTACAGTAATCAAGACAGTATGGTACCGGCACGAATACAGAATTAGAGATCAATGGAACAGAATAGAAAGCCCAGAGATAAACCCACACACCTATGGTGAAATAATCTATGACAAAGGAGGCCAGAATATACAATGGAGCAAAGA
The DNA here is from genome assembly GCF_002837175.3 of Physeter macrocephalus. Lineage (NCBI taxonomy): Eukaryota > Metazoa > Chordata > Mammalia > Artiodactyla > Physeteridae > Physeter > Physeter macrocephalus. The sequence goes on along the minus strand of NC_041234.1, from coordinate 75,354,571 downwards.
CAGCCTCCTCAATAAGTGGTGCTGGGAAAACTTGACAGCTACATGTAGAATAATGAAATTAGAACCTTCCCTAATGCCATACACAAAAATAAACTCAAAATGGATTTAAGACCTAAATGTAAGGCTACATATTATAAAACTCTTAGAGGAAAACATAGGCAGAACACTCTTTGATATAAATTGCAGCAAGATCTTTTTTGACCCACCTCCTAGAGTAATGAGAATAAAAACAAAATAAAGAAATGGGACCTAATGGAACATAAAAGCTTTTGTACAGCAAAGGAGACCATAAGCAAGATGAAAAGATATCCCTCAGAATGGGAGAAAATATTTGCAAATGAAGCAATTGACAAAATATTAAACTACAAAATATACAAACAGCTCATGCAGCTCAGTATCAAAAAAACAAACAACCCAGTCAAATACGGGCAGAAGACTTAATCAGACATTTCTCCAAAGAAGATATACAGATGGCCCAAAAATATATGAGAAAATGCTCAACATCACTAATTATTAGAGAAATGCAAATCAAAACTACAATGAGGTATCACCTCACATCTCACACTGGTCAAAATGGCCATCACCACAAAATCTAGAAACAATATATGCTGGAGAGGGTGCAGAGAAAAGGGAACCCTCTTGCACTGTTGGTGGGCATGGAAATTTACACAGCAAATGTGGAGAACAGTATGGAGGTTCCTTTAAAAACTAAAAATAGAACTACCATGTCACCCAGCAATCCCACTACTGGGCATATACCCAGAGAAAACCATAATTCAAAAAACACATGCACTCCAATGTTCATTGCAGTGCTATTTATAATAGCCAGGACATGGAAACATCCTAAATGTCCATCAACAGAGGAATGGATAAAGAGGTTGTGGTATATATTTAAAATGGAATATTAGCCATAAAAAGGAACAACATTTGATCATTTGTGGAGATGTGGATATACCTAGAGATTGTCATACAGCACGAAGTAAGCCAGAAAGAGAAAAACAAATACCGTATATTAATGTATATATTTGGAATCAGAAAAAATTGGTATAGACTATCTTATTTATAAAGCAGAAAGAAAGACACAGATGTAGAGAACATACGTATGGATGCCAAGGGGGAAAGAGAGGGGGGTGGGATGAATTGGGTGGTTGTGATTGCTATATACACACAATTGATACCATGTATAAAATTGATAACTAACGAGAACCTACTGTATAGTACAGGGAACTCTAGTCAGTGCTCTGTGGTGACCTCAATGGGAAGGAAATTCAAAAAAGAGGGTATATATGTATATGTATAACTCATTCACTTTGCTGTACAGTAGAAAGTAACATAACATTGTAAAGCAGCTATACTACAATAAATTTTTTTTTAAAAAATGAACTTAAAGATAAAATAGAAAGATCCATAAAGTTGGAAAGTTCTACTCTCCCCCCCTACAAAAACTGATAGTAAAAGGAGGCAGAATATCAGTGAGAATACATATGATTTGAACAACCTTAACAACCATATTGACCTAATTAATATTCAGAGAACAATCCACCCAATAAAAACTGGCTACAGATTCTTACCAAGTGAATATGAAACAGTCACCAAGGTAATATATATTCTAAATCATAAAACAAAGCTTCAAAATTTTCTTAAATATATAAATCATATAAAGTTTATTTTTGAATTATAACAGAATTAAACTAAAAATCAATAGTATAACGATAGCAGGACAATCCACAATTATTTGGAATTAAATCAATACTTCCAAATAACACATGTCAAAAAGGAAGTTTCAAGAGAAATTTAAAAAATATATTTTGAACTGAATTAAAATGAAAATTCAAATCTCAAATTTTCAGGATGCAAGTAGATAAATGCTTAGAGGGAAATTTATAAGATAAAAGCTTTCATTAAAAATTAGAACTATATCAGGCCAGATTTCTAAACTTCTACCTTAAGAAACTGGAGAAAAAATAGTTAACTGTATCCAAAGCAAGAACAAAGAAGGAAATAATAAAGATAATTGAGAAAAACTTAAAAAAAACAGAGAAACAGGGCTTCCCTGGTGGTGCAGTGGTTGCACGTCCGCCTGCCG
>NC_041234.1:75321990-75352377 GCF_002837175.3 Physeter macrocephalus | reverse complement strand
CCGCTGAGCCTGCGTGTCCGGAGCCTGTGCTCCGCAACGGGAGAGGCCACAAAAGAGGGAGGCCCGCATACCACAAAAAAAAAAAAAAAACAAAAAAAACAAAAAAACAGAGAAACAATATAGAAAACCAATGAGAACAAATGTGGTCCTTTGAAAAGATCAAAACAATTGACAAATGTCTAATCAGACTCACCAAGAAACAAAAGAGAGGAGTAGATACATATTACCAATATCAGGAAAAGAAGTAGAAAACTTCACTATTAACCATAAAGAAAATAAAGTATTAAGGAAATGCTACATTATGCCATTAAATTTGACAACTTAGATTATATTGATCATTTCTTGAAACACACAAAGTACCAAATCTTCACTCAAGGGAAATAGATAATATGAACACCCTTACATCTATTAAAGAAAACTGAATCTTTACCTAAGAACATTCTGCAAAATAAAACTCCTCTCCAAGTGGTTTCATCCATCAGATTCTATCCAACAAGGAAGAAATATACCAATTCTAAACAATCTCTTTCAGACAATAGGAGATGCTTCCCAACTTTTAGAAAATAAACATTACCCTGATAGCAGTAATAGACATCTTAAAACTAGAAAACCAAAAACCAATATTCCTCATTAAAATAGACAAAAACATCCTCAACAAAATATTAATGAATTGAATCCAGTAATATATACACAGGATAAAATGTCAGACTAGGTGGGGTTCTTCTAAAGAATGGAAGCTTGTTTCAACATTTGAAAATTAATCAAATTTACTTACAAAATCTACATGTTAAAGAAGAAAAACATGCCTCAATAGATGCCAAAAAACTCTTTGACAATATTCAACATACAATCACAGTTTAAAAAAAAAACTCTCAAAAGCTAGACTAGAAGGGAACTTTTAAACCTAATAAAGTGTAACTACAAAATACAGCCTACATCAAAATTCATACTTAATACTGAAAGACAGAAGGTTGTAGCCCTAACAGCAAGAAATAGTAAAAAAGTCCTATCTTCTTACTCTTTTTCAATATTTATTTGATATTCTAGCCAGTTAAATAAGAAAGAAAGAAATAAAAGGTACATCAATGGGAAAGATCAAAAGAATCAACAAGGAAACTAAATCATCAAGAATTACTGAGTTTAGTAAGTTGGCAGGATGCAAGAGCAACATAAAAGTAATTTGTATTTCTATGTACTTGTAATCAATTTGAAATAAAAAATACCATTAATAGCACAAAATTAAAATACTTAGGCATAAATGTAGAAAAATATGTGAAGGATCTGTATGCTGGGCACTACAAAAGACTAATAAAGAAATCATTAGTGACCTATATTACTGGGAAGCTATTTTGGATGAATGAGTTGGAAGTCTCAATATCATTAAGATGTCAGTCTTCCAGATATATATCTAAATACAATGCAATCCCAATCAAAATACCAGCAAGTTAGAGAATTATAAGACACTGATGAAAGAAATTAAAGATGATACAAATAGATGGAGAGATATACCATGTTCTTGGATTGGAAGAATCAACATTGTGAAAATGACTCTACTACCCAAAGCAATCTACAGATTCAATGCAATCCCTATCAAACTACCACTGGCATTTTCTACAGAACTAGAACAAAAAATTTCACAACTTGTATAGGAACACAAAAGACCCCGAATAGCCAAAGCAATCTTGAGAAAGAAAAATGGAGCTGGAGGAATCAGGCTCCCTGACTTCAGATTATACTACAAGGCTACAGTAATCAAGACAGTATGGTACTGGCACAAAAACAGAAATATAGATCAATGGAACAGGATAGAAAGCCCAGAGATAAACCCACACACATATGGTCACCTTATCTTTGATAAAGGAGGGAAGGATATACAGTGGAGAAAAGACAGCCTCTTCAATAAGTGGTGCTGGGAAAACTGGACAGCTACATGTAAAAGTATGAAATTAGAACAATCCCTAACACCACACACAAGAATAAACTCAAAATGGGTTAAAGACCTAAATGTAAGGCCAGACACTATCAAACTCTTAGAGGAAAACATAGGCAGAACACTCTATGGCATAAATCACAGCAGGATCCTTTTGGACCCATCTCCTAGAGAAATGCAAATAAAAACAAAAAAAAACAAATGGGACCTAATGAAACTTAAAAGCTTTTGCACAGCAAAGGATACCATAAACAAGACCAAAAGACAACCCTCAGAACGAGAGAAAATATTTGCAAATGAAGCAACTGACAAAGGATTCATATCCAAAATTTAGAAGCCACACATGCAGCTCAATACCAAAAAACAGACAACCCAATCCAAAAATGGCCAGCAGAACTAAATAGACATATCTCCAAAGAAGAGACACAGATTGCCAACAAACACATGAGAGAAATGCTCAACATCATTAATCATTAGAGAAATGCCAACCCAAACTACAATGAGGTATCATCTCACACCGGTCAGAATGGCCATCATCAAAAACTCTAGAAACAATAAATGCTGTAGAGGGTGTGCAGAAAAGGGAACACTCTTGCACTGCTGCTGGGAATGTCAATTGATACAGCCACAATGGAGAACACTATGGAGTTTCCCTAAAAAACTACAAATAGAACTACCATACGAACCCGCAATTGGTGAGAATGTAAATTGATACAGCCACTATGGAGAACAGTATGGAGGTTCCTTAAAAAACTACAAATAGAACTACCATATGACCCAGCAATCCCACTACTAGGCATATACCCTGAGAAAACCATAATTCAAAAAGGGTCATGTACCAAAATGTTCATTGCAACTCTATTTACAATAACCAGGACATGGAAGCAACCAAAGTGCCCATCATCAGATGAATAGATAAAGAAGATATGTCACATACATACAATGGAATATTACTCAGCCATAAAAAGAAACTAAATTGAGATAATTGTAGTGAGGTGGATGGATGTAGAGTCTGTCATACAGAGTGAAGTAAATCAGAGAGAGAGAAAACAAACACCGTATGCTAGCACATATATATGGAATCTAAGAAAAAAAAAAGGTCATGAAGAACCTAGTGGTAAGATGGGAATAAAGACACAGACCTACTAGAGAATGGACTTGAGGATATGGGAGGGGGAAGGGTAAGCTGTGACAAAATGAGAGAGTGGCATGGACATATATACACTACCAAACGAAAAATAAATTGCTAGTGGTAAGCAGCCGCATAGCACAGGGAGATCAGCTCGGTGGGGAGGATGGGAGGGAGGGAGATGCAAGAGGGAAGAGATATGGGAACATATGTATACGTATAACTGATTCACTTTGTTATAAAGCAGAAACTAACACACCATTGTAAAGCAATTGTACTCCAATAAAGATGTTATAAAAAACCAAATACCTGCAATTTGTTTTGCAGATATCAACAAACCGATTATAAAATTTATATGGAAAGGTGAAAGAATTAATACAGCAAAAAAATTTTGAAAAAAAGCCACGGTTGGAAGACTAACACTACCTGGTTTCATGATTTACTTTAAAGCTACAATAATCAAGAGTGTTTGGTATTGGCAAATGTATAGAAACAGAACAATGAAACAGGATAATGATTCCAGAAATATATCCACACAAATGTAGTCAAATGATTTTTGATAAAAGAATTGCAAAGGGAGTTCAATGGAGAAATGTTAGTTTTTTTAGCAAATGGTGCTGAGATCATATTTGGTGGGTCACATACAAAATAATGAACCTCAAAACATACCACATATTTTATACGAAACTTACTCAAAATGTATCAGAGACATAAACCTAAAACATAAACTTACAAACTTTCTGGAAGAAAACATGGGAGAAAATCTTCAAAGCTTTGTTTCAGCAAAGAGATTTTAAATATGATAGCAAAAGCCCAATTCATTAAAAAAAATGATAAATGGAATTTCATCAAAATTAAATCATTCTTTCAGAAAGAAACTATTGAGAGAATGAAAAGACAAAAGACAGTGACTGAGGAAAATATTTGCAAATAGCGTTTCTTAAAAAAGAACATGAATCCAGAATATGTAAAGAATTCATAACTCTATATAAGTAAACAAACAACTCACTTTAAATAGATTTAAATGGACATTTCATTAAAGAAGATGTATGGATGGCAAATGAAGATAGGAAAATATGCAGAACATCATGATTTACTAGGGAAATGCTATGTAAAACCACCATGAGGTATCATTACACATACATTAGGATGGATAAAATAAAAACTGATAATACAAAGTGAGGATGGAATAACTGCAACTCTCTTGTTGGTGGGAGCACAAAGTATCACATGCTCTTCAGAAAACAGTTTGGCAACTTCTTAGAAGGTTACCAAATGACCCAGCAATCCTACTACTAGATATTAGCCAAGTGAGCTGAAAACTTATATTCACACTAAAAACCTGTGTGTCAATGGTTTTAGTCCTTTATTCATAATAGTAAGAATCTGGAAACAACTCAGATGTTTTTCAATAGGTGAATGGATAAAAAAATCATCATACATACTACTCAGCAATAAAAAGAAACAAACTATGGGTTCATTCAACAACATGGATGAACCCTAAATGTATTTTGGTAAGCAAAAGAAGCTAGACCAAAAAGGCTACATATTGCATGGATTGTTTAAATGACATCCTAGAAAAGGCAAAATATAGGAAACTGATCTGTATGACACTGTGGTTGTAGATACATGACTGTATGCATTTGTTAAATTCCATACACCTGTATCTTATAAAGAGTAAATTATACTAAATGCAAAATTTAAAAATCAATTAGGATATCAACAGAGCCCAAGATGGAATCGAGACTGTCTCAAATAAGCATAACTCTAATAAAAATGCAGGGCAGGAATAAAGATGTACACATAGAGAATGGACTTGAGGACACAGGGTGGTATGCTAACACATATATATGGAATCTAAAAGAAAAAAAATGGTACTGATGAACCTAGTTGCAGGGCAGGAATAAAGAGGTAGACACAGAGAATGGACTAGAGGACAGACGGTGGCAGGGGGAAGCTGGGGCAAAGTGAGAGTGGCATCGACATATATACACTACCGAATGTAAAATAGTTAGCTAGTGGGAAGCAGCAGCATAGCACAGGGAGATCAGCTTGGTGATTTGCGATGACCTATAGGGATGGGATGGGGGGATAGGAGGGAGGCTCAAGAGGGAGGGGATATGGGGACATATGTATGCATATGGCTGATTCATTTTGTTGTACAATAGAAACTAACACAGTATTGTGAAACAATTGTACTCCAATAAAGATCTATTTTTTTAAAAATGTATGGCATGATCTTACTGAAAGGGCTGAGGAATAAAAGCAGTGGACTAAGTAACTTTGAAACTGTGTTTTGTCTCAACATTGTAAGACTAAGGACAAAAATAACTCTACACAAACATAGCACTCTAGTTGGCAAAATTGTTTGTGACAAGAGTGGGGGTTAGCAATTCTCAAAATACTTTGCTTGTATCAAAAAAAAACACTGTAGGGTTGAACAGATAAGTATATTGAAGATAATGAGAGCCAAATCTCTCACTATCAGAGAAGAAAGTTGCAGATACGCACAGGAAAGGCTAGAATGAACTCTGTTGAGCTGGAATGAAGATGGACATAGTAAAAACTCATATTTTAAAATACAGTTGACCTTTGAAAAACACATGTTTGAAATGCATGGGTCCAATTATATGTATATTTTTCAATAGTAAATACTACATTCCTACACAATCTGTGTTTAATTGAATCCTCAGATGAGGAACAGCCTATATGGAGGGATGACCATACGTTAAAGTTGGATTTTCAGCTGCACAGAGGGTCAGCACCCCTAACCCTCATTTTGTTCAAGGCTCAACTGTATAGAGATAGAGAAATGAATATAGATATGTGTGCACACTTGGCTTAATATACATACTTGCTCTGTCTGCTGAGAGGGCCTATAACCTGTGGACACCCCACTAACAATGAGCACATATAACACCCAGATCATAGTTTCTAAATACCATTCTCCAATAAAAAGAACCAGTACTCCTAAGAGAACTGTTTAATCACAGAACTGGGGCAAGGAAAATACAAGATGAGCATGGGATATCTTGTGGTGCCAGAAAGTAAGGAAATGCTAGGAAAAAAAAATGGCGGGAAGGGGGAATAGAGGCATACCAAAAAGACACAGGAGGCAACCTGAAATAACTCTTAAGGGCTGAAACAGAACAACTTGACCAACTATTTAAATAAGGATACTAACAGATTATAACCCAAATAATGAAGTAAATATTCATGAGTTCATACCAGTGTAAATAAATGATTAAATAAATAAGTGGAGAAAGCCTGAAAACTCTTATGGAAGAATCCTAATTAATAAATGTAGAAAGAATGGGGAAAATCATCACCAGAATGCTACAGTAATAATTGCTAGATGCAAGATCCACAAAAATATGCTAAAATAATTGAGCAGAAATTTAGGTAGAAAAAAATTTTGGCATAGCCTCAAAATATCTCTCAAAATATTTTTAATTACAAACTGTAAAACAGAAACTTAACAGTAGATTAACCTGGCTGATACCACCTTAACCAAAGTTAATGTGACCAGTAATAAGACATCTACTCCTTGTACTGAAAGGGGCACATGACCTCTGTGGTATTCTTCACCATAATGAATAATCTCTATTAATCATTCAAAAACATCGGAGAAACTCAAATGGAGGGACATTCTACAAAATAACTGACCGGGTCTCCAAAATGTCAAGGTTATAAAAGACAATGGAAAACAGGGAAATTATCATAGGTTGGAGGAGATTAAGGGAACATGACCATGAAATGCAATGTGAGATCCTGGATTGAATCTTGTAACAGAAAACAAAAATAGTGAAAAAAAAAAGAGGAAATCTGAATAAAGTCAGCCATGTAGTTAATAGTATAGTACAAATTTCTTAGTTTTGGTAATTGTTCTATAGATATGTAAGATGCTAACTTTAGGGGAATTTAGATGAAGTGTATACAGGAGCTCTTTGTACTATCTTTGCAACTTTTTATGTCTAAAATTATTTCAATATATAAAGCTAAAAATAATAAAATGAAAAATGGTTAGAGTCCACTATTTGGAAGAGCAGTTGCAAGAATATATAATGTCTTGGACTTTGGAACCATTTTCCATACTTGAAACTTATGTTGTTCTTTACTATTAAGTGCTAAAGTTAGTAGTGATTAGAATATATTCTTTTTTTGAGGCATTACACTTCAAGAATGTGTTAATATAATATCTCTATTCCTGATGTAGCCCTTAGATAAATTGTGCAATAGCCATACTTTGTGTTTGGTACACTTGGGTATTTTGTATGTATTCTGGAGCCCCTCTTTTTCCATTATTTCTGTTTTCCAGTGGTCTCACGCTGCCTTTGCTTTTGCTAATTCCCCAACAATTGTGCCCCACTGATGAGTACTTATGCCTAGCATGATTCATATTCCACAACTGCATGTCCACTCTTTTTATATCTGGCATTCAAAATTCTTATTATTCATCTTTTAAGAACTTGGCTAGGTTCTTGTCTGTAAACCATCAAATTACTATGACTCACAATAAGATAAATTATTGTCCCTAGTTGTCTCACAAATAGAGGATACTTGCTAACCCTAAAGCATGTTTGGGTATGATGATGAATAAAATAAACAAAATAGTGGAAGAGGATCTACAATCCAAACAGGTTTAAAAGTAGGCTGCTAAAAAAGTAAGAATCAATCCTCCAGATCAGAGGAAATACATGAGCCTGAAAAGATCAGTCTAGGAAAAGAAGCAGAGCAAAATCCAAGGTACTTTGGGCATCACCAGTGGAAAAGTAGAAACAAGCAAGAAAACAAACTAACATAATGGCAATTATTGAGGTATGAAATATACTAAAATATTTAATTCATTTATTCATTTGTATATTCTTTTATAAAATGTATATTGAGTTCCTACTATGAGCAGATTTTTTTTTGCTAGATGCCAGGAGTAATATGGTGAGTGAAAACAGACACATTATCTGTCCTCATGAAATTTACTGTTTGTTGGGGGAGACAGAAATTGATCAAAAACTCATACTTATGTCTATGACATAAAGACGCATGGTTCAATAGAGAACTGGGAAAAGGGATTTTACTTCTTTAGGAAGTTAAAAAAAGTAGTTCATGAGGAAGTGATATTTGAGCTGAGACCATAAAGGTGACTAAAAGCAAAGGTGAAAGAATGTGGATGGTAAAGGGGGCAGCATGTTTAAAAGCCCAGTGATGGGAGAAAGCATGAATAGTACAAAAGAGAGAAAGTAGAGTAGTTTGGCTGCAGCAAGGACAGCAAGAGATAATGTATAGAAATGAAGCCAAATTAGAGTTAGATCATAGAGGATTTTGTATACTCTTAAGTTCTGTTTATTTCCTTAAGAGCAACAGGAAGCTATTGAAAAGATTTAAATGGGTGGATAATATGACCAAAATTGTAGTATTCAAGGGGAAAGATGAAGTAGAATGCATGCAGTAGCAGAAAGTAATGGTCGTTTCAAGAGATATTCCAGCAATAGCAGGAGTTGGACAAGTGGTTGAAGAAGAGTGAGGTGACTACAGTAATTCATAGGTTTCTGTATAGCAAAAAAGGATGAATGTTTTCTTTCCATTAGATATCCTCAACTGTCCTGATTCTCCTCTGCTCACACAGTCTGAAGAGAAATGAAAGTTTTGGCAATTTCTGTCCTTCATAGTGTTGTTACTGCAAAGGCCTTTTATGAAGGTCTATTAGAAAACTGGCCATAACAACTGACCATAGCAAGTTATACTGAATATATAGTCCTTAATTTATATATGTGAAAAAAGTCACTAGGCTTTTGATGAAAACCAATAGCAATTGAATGGAAGGATCAATATTACAAGCAGAAAAATTGTCCCTGGAAAAATAAAGAGAAAAAAATTCAAGGAACAGAAAAGGATTTCAAAAGTATAAGTAATATATTTCCTCGATTCTGAAGAGTATTTAAGACATAACATCAAATCAATTTTTACAGAAAAATCTGTACAAATTGGTTAAAAGTATGTATTAGCTCAGACTGCCATAACAAATTACCATAGATTGGGTGGCTTAAACGAAGTAAATAAATTTTTTCACAGTTCTGGAGCCTGGAAGTCTGAGACAAGGATTCCAGTATGGTTGGGTTCTGGTGAGGATTCTGCTTCTGTCTTGTAGAGGACCACCTTCTTGCTGTATCCTCACATGATGGAGAGAGAAGAAGGTGAGTTCTCTGGTATCTTTTCTTATTAGGACACTAATCCTATGTCAGGGTCCCACACTTATAAACTCATTTAAATGAATTACCTCCTTGTAGTCCTTATCTCAAATTACCATGACATTGAGAAATAGGACTTCAGCTATGAACTTTCTGGGGACCAAATCCAGTCCATAAAAAAGTGCAGGTTGATTTTAGAAATATAAAGGCCAAAAGCAAATAAGTGTGTATATTGAAATCTAGGGAGATTCAAGAGGATATTGTATCCATAAAAATAAAGCAGGGCACTCCATAAAAGGAGGGATGGGAAAAAATAAAAACTGATTGAAATAAAAAGTTAAATGGAAAAAATAAAGAGACTTTTAAGATGGGCTAATTAACAAAATGCATATAACTTAAAATAAAGTAAATATATTCTTTGAAATAAAAGATAAGATAAAAATATACAAAATATGACAGAAAATATGAGGCATTTAACATACAAGAATTAGTTCCAACATAATGTAATAGGAGTTCCAGAAGAGAGAAAAATAAAATGAATGGCAGGATGTAATTTAAAAAGTAATTTTCTTAGTACTAGAGAAAGGAACTTTTTAAAATGTAAAGGGCATAATGAGTGCCAAAAAAGATGATTAAGGAAAAATATATTAATGTATTGTGATAATATTTCATATTCTATAATTAAATAGTAAATTATGCAGGTTTTGGAGAGACAAAAATATATTAATAACAAATAACTAAAAATCAGAATGGCACTAGGCTTCTTTTTCAGTGTAAATTACCTCTAATAATTTAAATGTCACATTGATAATACAGTAAATACCAGTATTCTTATGTGTCTATTTCTTTATATTCTATTTTGTTACATTTTTGTCTGGATGTTCCTGTGTCAATATGATTTTCTTTTAAATGAAGTAACTTTGTAATATAACTTGATATATGATGTCTTTTAAGTTACATACAAAAGTGAGAAACACTTAATATTTTAATTCTGAAAAACTTAATATAAAGAGACTTTTTTATGTAAAATTTTTGTCCAAATGTATTAATAAATTTATTAATTTTAGTAGTTTTTTAGTTGATTCACTTGCATATTTTTGGTAGACAATAAATTTTCTGCAAATATTTACAACTTTCCTCTTCCTTTTCAGTATTTATACTTCTAATTATATTTCTGGAAAGGGACTCATTTTCCTGTTGCATATACTAGACCTTATAGTGTACTATTATAGATTCATACTTCCAAATTCATTGTATTAGGCCACCATCACCCTGATACCAAAACCAGATAGAGATATGACAAAAAAAAGAAAATTACAGGCCAATATCACAGATGAACATAGATGCAAAAATCCTCAACAAAATACTAGCAAACCAAATCCAACAATACATTAAAAGGATCAAACACCATGATCAAGAGGGATTTATCCCAGGGATGCAAGTTTTCCAATATCTGCAAATTAATCAGTATGATACACAACATTAACAAATTGAAGAATAAAAACCATATGATCATCTCAATAGATGCAGAAAAACTTTTGATAAAATTCAGTATCCATTTATGATGAAACCTCTCCAGAAAGTGGGCATAGAGGGAACATACCTCAACATAAAAAAGCCCATATATGACAAACCCACAGCTAACATCATATTCAATTTTCAAAAGCTGAAAGCATTTAGTCTAAGATAAGGAACAAGAAAAGGATGCCCACTCTCACCACTTTTAATCAACATAGTATTGGAAGTCCTAGCCACAACAATCAGAGAAGAAAAAGAAAAGGAATTAAATAATATCGCTACCAAAAATTTCAGTGAAACACAAAGAAAGACAGTGAGAAAGGGAAAGAGAACAAAATGACTACAAAATAGTCAGAAAACCAATACCAAAATGGCAATAAGTTAAATCTTTGTTTTTAATAATTATTTTAAGTGTAAATGTGTTAAACTCTCCAACCAAGAGACATAGTTGTTGAATGGATAATAAAACAAGATTAACTAACTATATGTTGTCTACAAGAGACTCATTTTAGATTTAGGGATGCACATAAGCTGAAAGTGAAGGGATCAAAAATATATTTCATGCTCATGCAAATTGCAAATAAAAAAGAGTAGGGTGGTTTTATACATACATATATATATATATAATCAGACAGAATAGACTTCAAATCATAAACTATCATGAGGGACAACAAAGAACCTTATATAATGATAAAATATCAATTCATCAGAGAGATGTAACAATTGAAGTACATAGCACACAGCCTCAGGGTACCAGGATACATAAAACAAACACTGACAGATCTAAAAGGAGAAATGGACAGCAACAAAATAATAGTTTGGAATTTCAATACTCCACTTTTAATAATGGATAGATCATCAAGACAGAAAATCAAAATGGAAACATAGGACTTAGCACAATTGACTACATGGCCCTAACAGAACATTTATAGAACATTACCTCCAACAGCAGCATAATGAATATTTTTCTCAAGGCCTAATAAAACCTTCTCTAGGATAGTTCATGTTAGGTCACAAGACAACTCTTAGCAAACTGAAGAAGAGTGAAATTATATCAAGCATATTTTCTGACCAGAATTGTATGAAATTACAAATCAAAGACAGAAGGAGAATTGGAAACATCAAAAATATGTAGAAATTAAACAACAGTTTCCTAAACAACCAATGAGTCAAATAAGAAATCAAAAAGGAAATATCCTGAGACAAATGAAAATGAAAACAAAACATACCACAACTTGGGGAATGTAGCAAAAGCAGTATTAAGATGGGAGATTATAGTAATAAACATTTACATTAAAAGAAAAAAAAATCTCAATAAACGACTTACCTTTACATTACAAGGAACTAGAAAGAGAAGACCAAATTAAGCTGAAGGTTAGCAAATGAAAGGAAATAATAAATATTAGAGCAGAAATAATAGAGACTGAGACGAGGAAAATAATAGAAAAATCAATGAAACAAAGAGCTTGTTTAAAAAAATAAAATTGACAATGAGGAACCTCTTTTAAGACTAAGAAAGAAAGAAGAGAATCAATGAAATCGGAAACAAAAGAAGAGACATTACAACTGAAGATACAGAAATAAAAAGGTTTAAAAGAGGCTATTGTAAGTAATTATAAACCAGCAAATTGTATAACTTAGAGATAATGAATAAAATTTATAATAATAATAATATCATAGGAATATGATATCATTGGTAAATCATGAAGAAGTAAGAAATTTGTACAGATTAATAATGAATTAATAATGAATAAGGAGGTTGAATCAGTAGTCAAAAATGTTCCAAGAAGAAAAGCCCAGGCTCAGAACAATTCATTAGTAATTTATATTAAACATTTAAAGAAGGATTAATATCAATCCTTCTCAAACTCTTCCAAAACACTGAAGAGGAGAGAACACTTTCAAACTGATTTTACAAGGCTAGCATTATTCTGATACCAAAGCTCGACAGACACTACCAAAAAAAAAAATTACAGGACAATATTGTTGATGAACATTTATGCAAAAACCCACAACAAAATACTAGCAAACTGAATTCAACATCACATTAAAAGGATCATACACCATGATCAAGAGGGATTTAGCCCTCTGATACAAATTACTATATACAAAACAATGTGGTATACTGCATTAACAGAAAAAAGGACATAAATCACGAAATCATCTCAATACACGCAGAAAAAGCATTTGACAAAATTCAACTCCATTTCATGGTAAAGACAATAAAGAAATGAGGTATAGAAGAAATGTACTTTAATACAATAAAAACTATAAATAACAAACCCACAACAACTAACATCATACTCAATGGTGAAAAACTGCAAGTCTGACTCAAATCAAGGCAAGACAAGGGTGCCCACTCTCAACACTTATATTCAACATAGTATTGGAAGTCCTAGCCAGAACAATTTGAAAAGAAAATAGAAATGAAAAGAATCCAAATCAGAAAAGAAGAAGAAAAAATGTCTTTGTTAATAGCTGACATGATTCTATATGTAGAAAATCCTAAAGATTCCATGAGAAACCCTGTTACAACTAATAAATGAATTCAGGAAGTTGCAGCATACAAAATCAACATGTAAAAATCAATTGTGTTCCAATAAGCTAACATTGAACTACTCCAAAGGGAAATTGAGAAAACAATCCCATTTCCAATAGCATTAAAAATAAAAAAAAAAAACTTAGAAGTAAACTTAACTGAGGAGGTAAATACAAATGCACTAAAAATTAAAAATAAACATTGATAGAAGTTAAAGAAGACACAAATACATGGAAAGACATCCATGTTTATCTATTAGCAAATCAATATTGTTAAAATGTTCATACTACCCAAAGTGATCTACAGATTTAATGCTAGCCCTACCAAAATCCCCAAGGCACTTTTACAGATATAGAAAAAAGAATTTTAAAATTTATGTAAAATCTTGAAAGGTCTAGAGTAACCAAAGCAATCTTGAGAAAGAAAAACAAAATTAGAGCCATCACACTTCCTAATTTCAAAATATATTACAAAGCTAGAGTAATTAAAACAGTACGGTACTGGGTAAAGACTGACATATATAGGTCAATGGAACACAATAGATAGCACAGAAATAATTCCATGCATATAATTTCAACTGATCTTTGAGAAGGTTGCCAAGACCCCAAAATTGGGAAAGGATAGTCTCTTCAACAAATGGTGTTGGGACAACTGGATTATAAGATGAAAAACGGGGTGGGAGGGGAAAGAGGGAGAGGAGAGGAGAGAAGAAAAGAAAGGAAGAAAAAGAAAAAAAGTGAAGGAGAAATAAAGACAAAAGAAACAAAACAAACTGAGACAAAACAAACAAAAAACAGACAAAAAAACCTTTATGCCCAGAACATCATCAGCAAGAAAGAAAATTCCATGTCATAAACTTGTATCTATACAAAGAAAGGAAAAGCATAGGAGATTTATTTAAAAGATAACTATTTGATTAAAGGAATAAGAGAAATAATGTATTGGGTAATTATACAATTTGCATAAGTCAAATGAATGACAGCAACATCACAAATGGCAAAAGACATAATTGGGAGTAATCTGTTATACATCAATTGCACTACACCTGAAGCAGTAGAGTGTTATTTGAAAGTAGATTTACATATATATATATATCCACGATTAAAATATATATATACACATACATATATCTGCTAGTATATACTGGATATATTTACATAACCATATATATATATATATCTCCAGTACAATTTTGTGAGTTTTTCCTCTTGGAATACTACCAGGTATTCACACTGAATATCAGAGAGAACTCCCCTCCCCTTATGCTTCCAGCAGGGAGAAGGGAAAATAAGCCATTTTGATATACACCAGAAAGCATTCATTCTTCTCAACAAGACCTTCCCTCAGGAGAAATTATTTAACCTGACCCTAACCTGCTGGGGTTTTATCAGAACCAAACTTAGTTGGAGAGATGGAAATATTTGACATTAGTCCAATCTAGACATCCTGTACCACTAAGAGTAAAGGGGGCTGAAAATCCAATGTGAAGTTTACAATCAAGAGGTACAGGCTCACTTAAAGAGTGAGACATAATCATAGGATTATAGAACATACCCCTCCCTCCACACCTTATCACCATATTACTAAAGACCTATTTACAAGTTCCCTTAATGTAGTACATCATGCATGGCTACCAAGGAAAAATTACCTGGCAGACTAAAATTCAAAACACACAGTTTGAAGAGACAGAGAAAGTATCAAAACCAGATTCATATATGACCAAAAATCTAAATCAACTATGATTAATGTGCTAAGAGTTCTAATGGATGGAGAAAATAAAATAACACATAGGCAATGTTAAGTAGAGAGATGGAACTCTATGGAAGAACAAAGAAGAAGTGGTTAGAGATCAAAAACACTGTAACAGAAATGAAGAATGCCTTTAATGTGCCTACAAGTAATCTAGACAGAGCTGAGAGAAGAATCTCTGAGCTTGGGGCAATGTCAATAGAAACCTCTGAAACTGAAAAGTAAAGAGAAAAATGATTCTTTTTTTTTTAAAATACAGATTATCCAAGAACTGAGTAACAACGACTGAAGTTTTAACATACTCATAATGGGAAAGAAGAGAATGAGTGAAATATTTAAAGTGTCAAGAGAAAAAACTCACCAAGCTAGAATTCTGTACCCTGCAAAATTATCCTTCTAAAGGGAAAGAGAAATAAAGATTTTCTCATGCAAACAAAAATTGAGGGAATTGGTTGCCAGTAGATGTGTCTTATAAAAAAAATGTTAGACATTCTTCAGAGAGAAGGAAAATGATACAGGTCAGAAACTTGGATCTATACATTTTAGGATTATATGTTCTAGTTCTGTGAAAAATTCCATGGGTACTTTGATAGGGGTTGCTTTGACTCTGTAAAGTGCTTTGAGTAGTATGGACATTTTAACAATATTAATTCTTCTAACCCATGATCATGGCATACCTTTCCATTTATTTGAGTATTCTTCAAATTTCTTTCATCAGTGTCATATAGTTTTCAGAGTACAAGTCTTTCCCCTCCTTGGTTCAGTTTATTCCTAGGTATTTTATTCCTTTTGATGCAATTGTAAATGGAATTTTTAAAAATTTATCTTTCTGAAAACTCTATTAGTGTATAGAAACATGACAGATCTCTGTATGTTAATTTTGTGTCCTGAAAGCTTACTGAAGTCATTTATTAGTTCAGTTTTGGCAGAGTCTTTAGTGGTTTCTATGTATAATATTTTGTCATCTGAAAATGGTGATGTTTGTACTTCTACCCTTCCAGTTTGGATGCCTGTTATTCTTTTTCTTGTCTGATTGTTATGGCTAGGACCTCCAATACTACCTTGAATGAAAGTAATGAGAGTGGGCATCCTGATCTTAGTGGAAAATTTTTCAGGTTTTCACTACTGAATATGGTGTTAGCTGTGGGTTTGTCATATACGGGCTTTATTATGTTGAGGTAAGCTTTTTCTATACCCAATTTGTTGAGAATTTTTATCTTAAATGGGTGTTAAATTTTGTCAAATGTTTTTTCCTGCATCTACTGAGATTATCATGATTTTTATTCTTTATTTTGTTATTGTGATGTATCACATTGATTGATTTGCAGATATTGAACCATCTTTGTATCCCTAGAATAAATATCACTTGATACTTTTAATGTATTGTTAAAATGTATTGCTAAATTCCTTTTGCTCGTATTTTGATGAAGAGTTTTGCATCTATGTTCATCAGAAATATGTGCCTGTGATTTCTTTTTTTGTGATATCTTTGCCTGGTTTGGGTATCTGGGTAATGCTGGTCTCATAAAATGAGCATGGAAATATTCTTTCCTCTTCAATTTTTTGATAGTTTGTGGAGGATTTTTAGGTAATCTTATTTAAATCTTGGTAGAATTCAATTGTAAAGCCATCTGGTCCTGGCCTTTTTTTGTTGGGAGTTTTTTTAAAATTACTGATTCAATTTCATTAGTAGTAATTGGTCTATTTGGATTTTCTATTTGTTCCTGATTAAGTCTTGGAAAATTGTGTATTTCTATAAATTTATCATTTTTTCTAGGATGTCCAATATACTGACATATAATTGT
The DNA here is from genome assembly GCF_002837175.3 of Physeter macrocephalus. Taxonomy (NCBI): domain Eukaryota; kingdom Metazoa; phylum Chordata; class Mammalia; order Artiodactyla; family Physeteridae; genus Physeter; species Physeter macrocephalus. The sequence goes on along the minus strand of NC_041234.1, from coordinate 75,335,522 downwards.
AGTATCCTCTTGTGATTATTTGCATTTCTGTGGTATTGTTTGTAACTTCCTGTCTTTCATTTCTGGTTTTATTTATTTGAGCCTTTTTTTTCTTGATAAGTTTGACTCAAGGTTTATCTTTTTTTTTAAAATCTTTTCAAGGAGCCATCTCTTAGTTTCATAGATGTTTTCTATTGATTTTTTAGTCTCTATTTTATTTATTTCTACTCTGAGCCTCAATATTTCCTTCCTTCTACTAAATTGGGCTTTGTTTGTTCTTCTTTTTCTAGTTCCATTAAGTGTTAGATTGCTCATTTGAAATTTTTCTCATTTCTTGAGGTAGGCCTGTATTTCTATGAACTTCCCCCTTAGAACTGCTTTTGTTGGGTCACATAAATATTGGAAAGTTGTGCTTCCATTTTCATTTTTCTCAAGGTATTTTTTTCTCTTTGATTTCTTTGTTGACCCATTGATTATTTAGTAGCATGTTGGTTAGTCTCCACATGCTTGTGATTTCTCCAGTTTTCTTCTTATAAGCAATTTCTAGTTTCATACCATTGTGGTAGAAAAAAATGCTTGATAGGATTTTAATATTTTTAAATTTATTGAGACTTATTTTGTGGTCTAAAATGTGAACTATTCTGGAGAACATTCCATGTACACTTGAAAATAATGTGTATTATGCTGGTTTTAGATGGAATGCTCCATATATACCTACCAGTTCAATTTAGTTTAATGTGCTGTTTAAGGGCAACATTTCCTTATTGATTTTCTGTCATGATGATCTATTAATTAATGTAAGTGTGGTATTATAATTCCCTACTATCATTTTCAACTTCTCCTTTTATGTCTGTTAATATTTGATTTGTATATTTATGTGCTCCTATTTTAGGTGCATAAATATTTAATAATATTATATATTTTTCTTGGATTACCCCTTTATCATTATGTAGTGCCCTTCTTCATCTTTTGTTACTGTTATTGCTTTAAAGTCTATTTTGTGTGATATGAGTATCACCACCTCATCATCCTTTTCATTTCGATTTGCATGGCATATATTTTTCCATCCCTTCACTTTCAGTCTGTATGTGTCTTTAGGTCTGAAGTGAGTCTCTTATAGGCAACAAATAATCCCCAAATTTGTATAGAATCACAAGAGACCCTAAATAATCAAGAAATCTTGAGAAAGAAGAACAAATCTGGAGATATCATGCTTCCTGATTTCTACTATTCTACAAATCTACAGTATCAAAACAGTACAGTACTGGCACCAAAATGGACAGTTCAGTGAAACAGAGGAGAGAATCCAGAAATAAACCAATTCTTGTAAGATCAATTGATCTACAACAAAGGAGGCAAAAATATACAATGAGAGAAAGACTGCTTCTTCCATATGGTGTTGGGAATATTGAACAGTTACATGCAAAATAATGAAACTGAACCATATATGATCTTACATCATATACAAAAATTAACTCAAAATGGACTAAAGACTTGAATGTAAGATCAGAAACATAAAACTCCTAGAAAAAAATCTTAGGCAGTAAGCTTTTTGACATTGGTCTTAGCAATATATTTTAAAATCTGTCTCCTCACGAAAGGGTAACAAAAGTGAAAATAAACAAATGAGACTACATCAAACTAAGAACTTTTGCACAGTGAAGAAAACCATCAACAAAATGAAAAGACAACCCACTGAATGGGAGAAGATATTTCCAAAAGATATATCCAATAGAGGTTAATATCAAAAACATACAAAGAACTCATACAATTCAATATTATAAAAACAATCTGATCCAAAAATGGGCAGAGGATCTGAATAGACATTTTTTCAAAGAATACAAAATAATGGCCAACAAGCACATGAAAATGTGCTCAGCATTACTAATCATTAGGAAAATGCAAATTAAAACCACAATGATGTATGACCTCACACTTGTCACAATGGCTATTATCTAAAAGACAAGACATAACAAGGGTTGGCAAGGATGTGGAGAAAAGAGAACACTTGTGCTTTACTGGTGAGAATATAAATTGGTACAGCCAGTATAGAAAACATCATGGAGGTTTTTCAGAAAGTTAAAAATAGAACTACTATATGATGCAGCATTTCCACTTCTGGGTTTTTTTCCAAAGCAAATGAAATGAAAACACTAATATGAAAAGATATATGTAACCCATTGTTCACTGTAGCATTATTTACAATAGCCACAATATGGAAGTGTCCTAAGTGTCCACTGATAGATGAATGGACACATCTCAGTCATATGCCACATCTCAGTCATAAAAAAAACTGATACATCTCAGTCATAAAAAAGAATGATATCTTCCCATTTGTGAAAACATGGATGGACCTTGAGGGTATTATGGTAAGTGAAATAGCTCAGACGGAGAATGACAAATACCATCTGATCTCATTTATACATGCAATCTAAATAGAAAACAAATGAAGAAACAACACAACAGAAACTGCTTCATAGGTACAGAGAACACAGTGGTTTTTGCCAGAAGAAAGGGTTGTGGGGGTTTTCATGAAATAGATGAAGGGTATTAAGAGGTAAAAACTTCCAGTTATAAAATAAATAAGTCACAGTGATTAATGTACCTTGTAGAGAATATATTCAATAATTGTAATAACTTTGTATGGTGACAGATTGTAACTAGACAGATCATGGTGATCATTTTGTAATGTTTAAAAATATTGAATCACTATGTTGTACATCTGAAACTAATGTAATATTATAAGTCAATTACACGTCAATAAGAAAAGAAATGAATCCACAGAAAAAATAGAATCATAGAAGGAATATGTGAATGTAAAATTAAAAGTTTCATTTTCTTGTTCTTCATTGATCTAACTGATAATGTTTTCAATCAAATTAACAATATCAATAATGCATTATATATATTTATACATATATACTTATATATGTTTCTATATAAATAAGATGAATGACAGCAATGATACAAGGGAAGGGAGAGAGTAATTAGGATTTTTTTGTTATTATAAGATACCTGTACTACCTGTGAGGTAGTATAGTGTTATTTTAAACTGTACTTTGCTTAGTTGTAAATGTATTATGCAAACTCTAGGGCAACCAGTAAAAAAAAAGAAAAAAAAGAAAAAAAACTAAAACTGATATGCTAAGAAAGGAGAGAATATGGAATTATATGCCCAAATACAAACACAAAATGCAGGAAAAGGAAAAAAAGACAAAAATGAGAACAAAGACAACAAATAGGAAATAGTAACAAATATGGTAGATGTAAGTCCAACTACATCAAGAATTACTTTGAACAGCAATAGTCTAAATACACCAATTGAAAGACAAAGATTTTTGGAGTGGATCATAAAGCAAGACACAAATACCTGTTGTTTAAAAGAAATGCACTTTAAATACAAAAGCACATATAGATTATAAATAAATGGATGGTGAAAAATGTATCATGCTAGCACTAGTCAAAAGAATGTGGGAGTAGCTATAATAATTTCAAATACAGCAGAAATTTTAGAGAAAGAAAATTTACCAGAGATGAAGTGAGGTTGTACATAATGATGAAGTGGTAAAAAAGATATAACTGCTTGTCATAACAAAACTATAAGAAATAAATCCCTGTTGTTTGTAAGCTACTCTGTCTATAGTACTTGGTTATAGCATCCTGGAAAGACTAAGACACATATGATCCAACAATAACACTCTTTGGTATTAAGCCAATAGAGTTCAAAGCTTATGTCTACATAATAAACTGCACACAGGTGTTTATAGCAGTTTTCTTTATAATTGCCATAGCCTTAGAAGCAACCAAGATGCCCCTCAGTAGGTTAATGGATAAACAAACTGTAGTACATCCAGACAATGGAATTTTATTCAGTATCATAAAGAAATGAGCTATCAAGTCATAAAAAAAACACAACAGAAACTTATGTGCATGTTACTAAGTGAAAGAATTCAGTCTGGAAAGCTACACACTGTATGATTCCAACTACATGACATTTTTGCAAAGGCAAAAATGGAGACACTATGGAGACACTAAAGAGATCAGTGATTACCAGGGGTTAGGGGGAGGGAAGGATGAATAGGTGGAGCACAAAGAACTTTTAGGACAGTGAAACTACTCTGTATGATACTGAAAGAGTGAATAAATGTCATTATGCATTTGTCAAAATCCATAGAATGTGCAACACCAGAAGTGAACACTAATGTGAACTAAGCACTTTGGGTTATAATGTTGTGTCAATATAGGTTCATCAATTATAATGAATGCACCATTTTGGTAAAGGATGTTGATAATGGGAAAGGCTATGCATATGTGGGGTGCAGGAGGTATATCTTTGTATCTTATGCTCAATTTTACTGTGAACTTAAAACTGCTATAAAAATAAAATATATTAATATGTATATTGTAAACTCTAGAAAAAGCAGTACAGAAATTTAAAAAGAAGTATAATTGACACATAAAAGGAAGAGATAAAATGAAATAATATTAAATGCTCAGTTATAATCAGAGAATGCAGAAAAAGAAATAAGGGATAAATATATAGAAAATCATTACCTACATGGTAGGTATTAATCCAACTATATCTATAGTCACTTTGAATGTGAATGATCTAAATATATGAAGTAAAGTAGAATGAATACCAAAACGAACTCAATTATATGTCTTCTACAAAAAGTCTCATTCAGTATAAAATCACAGAAATCTAAAAGAACTAAGATGGAGAATATATGTCATGCTAATACTAATTTTAAAAAATCTGGAGTAGCTATATTAATTTCAGAAAAAAACCCAGACTTTCCAAAAAGGAGTATTATCAGTGATGAAGAGGGACATTACATAATATTAAAGGGGTCAATTCTCCAGTACATCATACAGTTCTAAACATGCATTGCCCAACAACAGAATATTAAAATACATGAGGTAGAAATGATAAATCTGAAAAAAGACAAAGACAACTCCACTATTACAGTTGGTGACTTCAACACCCTTCTTTCAATAATTGATAGACCTAAGCATGCAGAAAATTAGTAATAATGTAGATGACCTGAACAGCACTATCAATCAGCTTGATCTACTTTATGTTTACATCAATATTGTACTCCATCCAACAACAGCAGAACACACATTCTTCTTGACCTCTCATGGAACATTCACCAGGACACACTGCATTCTGGTTCATAAAACACACTAACAAATTTTTAAAGATTTGAATCACAAAGAGTATTTTTTTTTTAGATCACAATATAAGATAGAAGTCAGTAGCATAAAGATAGCTTGAAAATCCCTAAATATTTGGAGATTAAAGAGCAAATCCCTAAATAGTCCATGGGTCAGAGAAAAATTATCAAGAGAAATTAAAAAATATTTTGAAGTAAGTGAGAATGAAAAGAAAATATATATAAAAATTTGTGAGGTGCAGCAAAAACTGTTCTATAGAAATGTGTAATATTAGAAGTACATATTAGAAAAGAAGAAAGATAAAAAATCAAGTAATATAAGCTTCAACATTAAGAAACTGGAGAAAAATTTAATTTGAACCTAGACATTAGAAGAAAAGGAATAACATAAAGTAGTACAGAAGTCAATAAAGTTAAAAGCAAGAAAAATACAGAAAATAAATGTAAGCAAAAGTTTGTTCTTTGATAAGATCAATAAAATTGATAAAGCTCTAATCATGTTAACTGGGAAAAAATAAAGATAAAAAATAAGCAATATATGAAAGAGAAAATGTATAACTACTCATCCCAAGGATATTAAGAGTATAATAAAAAAATACTATGAACAACTACATGTCCGCATATTTGATAACTTTCATGAAATGGACCAATTCCTTTAAATACACAAACTACCCAAATCTACAGAAGGAGAAATATATAACCTGTGTATCCCAAAATCTATTAAAGGAATTGAAACAATGAATATTAACTCTCCAAAAAAGAAAATGCTAAGCTCAGATTATCTCACAGTTGAATTTATCAAACATTTATGGAATAATAAAACCATTTCTCCAAAATTTCTTCTGGATTATAGAATCAGAATGTGTACATCCTAAATCATACTATGAGGCCAGCATTATCAAAACCAGAAAAAGATATTACAGGAAAGGAAAACTGCAGACCAATACCTCTCATAAACACAGAGGCAAAAACCTTCAACAAATCATTAACGAATTGAATCCAACAATGTATAAAAATAATCATACAAGTGAGATTTACCCCAGATTTGATAGGTTGGTTCAACACTCAATCAGTTGACTAAAGTAGAAAAGTTATGTGGTCATATTAATATGTGCAGAAAAATCATTTGACAAAATCCAACACCCATGCATACTAAAAATTTTTAGCAAACTGGGAATAAGAAGAATGTTCTTCAACTTGATAAAGGACAACTCTAAAGAACTACAGCTCATATCATATTTAATGGTGATAGACAGGATTTCCCCTGAGAATGGGGAAAGGCAATGATGTCTTCTCTCACTATTTCTCTTCAACATTTTACTGGAAGTCCTAGGTAGCATAATAAGATAATAATTTTAAAAATGTATAATAGATTGGAAAGGAGGAAATAAAACAGTAATTATTTGCAGATGACACGTTTCAATTGCCTACCTATAGAAAAAGAAATGTCAGGAAGTAAAAAGAGGTGTATCAAGGTTGCAGGATGCAAGGTTGAAATACAGAAGTCAGTATTTTCCTATATATAAGAAATTAACAATTGGAATTGAAATTAAAAAATTTGCACTCCCATGTTTTTTCCTATATTATGCATGGTAACTAGATTATGGAAACATCCTGTTATCAACAGATGAGTTGATAAAGAAATATTATATATACTCCTTAGTCTTATAAAATGGAAAATAAGAGTAGGAAATCCTGCCATTTGTGACATCATGGATAAACCTGGAGGATATATTTTTTGTTGTTATTTTTGTTTATAGTTTTCTTTTTTTAAACATCTTTATTGGAGTATAATTGCTTTACAAGGTGTGTTAGTTTCTGCCTTATAACAAAGTGAATCAGTTATACATATATATATATACTCATATCTTTTCCCTCTTGGGACTCCCTCCCTCCCACCCTCCCTATCCCACCCCTCTAGGTGGTTACAAAGCTCCGAGCTGATCTCCTTGTGCTATGCGGCTTCTTCCCACTAGCTATCTATTTTACATTTGGTAGTGTATATATGTCCATGCCACACTCACTTTGTCCCAGCTGACCATTCCCCGTCCCCTTGTCCTAAACTCCATTCTCTAGTAGGTCTGAATCATTATTCCCGTCTTGCCACTAGGTTCTTCATAAACATTTTTGTTGTTGTTGTTTAGATTCCATATATATGTGTTAGCGTACAATATTTGTTTTTCTCTTTCTGACTTACTTCACTCTGTATGACAGACTCTATGTCCATCCATCTCACTAAAAAATTACTCAATTTTGTTTCTTTTTATGGCTGAGTAATATCTCATTTTATATATGGGCCACATCTTCTTTATACATTCGTCTCTTGATGGACACTCAGGTTGCTTCCATGGCCTGGCTATTGTAAATACAGCTGCAATGAACATTGTGGTACATGAATCTTCGAATTATGGTTTTCTCAGGGTATATGCCCAGTAGTGGGATTGCTGGGTTGTATGGTAGTTATATTTTTAGTTTTTTTAAGGAACCTCCATACTGTTATCCATAGTGGCTCTATCAATTTACATTCCCACCAACAGTGCAAGAGGGTTCCCTTTTCACCACACCCTCTCCAGCATTTAATGTTTGTAGATTTTTTGATCATGGCCATTCTGACTTGTGTGAGATGATACCTCACTGTAGATTTAACCTGCATTTCACTAATGATTAGTGATGTTGAGCATCCTTTCTGTGTTTGTTGGCAATCTGTATATCTTCTTTGGAGAAATGTCTATTTAGGTCTTCTGCCCATTTTTGGATTGGGTTGTTCAGTTTTTTTTTTTTTGATATTGAGCTGCAAGAGCTGCTTGTATATTTTGGAGTTTAATCCTTTGTCAGTTGCTTCGTTTGCAAATATTTCTCCCATTCTGAGGGTTGTCTTTTCATCTTGTTTTTGTTTTCCTTTGCTGTGCAAGACGTTTTAAGTTTCATTAGGTCCCATTTGTTTATTTTTGTTTTTATTTCCATTTCTCTAGGAGGTGAGTCAAAAAGGATCTTGCTGTGGTTTATGTGCTGTGCAAAAGCTTTGAAGTTTCATTAGGTCCCATTTGTTTATTTTTGTTTTTATTTCCATTTCTCTAGGAGGTGAGTCAAAAAGGATCTTGCTGTGGTTTATGTCATTGAGTGTTCTGCCTATGTTTTCCTCTCCGAGTTTGATAGTGTCTGGCCTTACATTTAGGTCTTTAATCCATTTTGAGTTCATTTTTGTGTATGGTGTTAAGGAGTGTTCTAATTTCATTCTTTTACATGTAACTGTCCAGTTTTCCCAGCACCACTTACTGAAGAGGGTATCTTTCCTCCATTGTATATTCTTGCTTCCTTTATCAAAAAAAAAGTGACCATATGTGTGTGGGTTTATGTCTGGGCTTTCTATCCTGTTCCATTGATCTGTATTTCTGTTTTTGTGACAGTACCAAACTGTCTTGATTACTGTAGCTTTGTATTATAGTATGAAGCCAGGGGGCATGATTCCTCCATCTGCATTATTCTTTCTCAAGATTGCTTTGGCTATTCGGGATCCTTTGTGTTTCCATACAAACTGTGAAATTTATTGTTCTAGTTCTGTGAAAAATGCCAGTGGTAGTCTGATAGTGATTGCACTGAATCTGTAGATTGCTTTGGGTAGATAGTCATTTTCACAATGTTGATTCTTCCAATCCCAGAAAATGGTATATCTCTCCATCTGTTTGTATCATGGTTAATTTCTTTCAACAGTGACATATATTTTTGCATACAGGTCTTTTGTCTCCTTAGGTAGGTTTATTCTTATGTATTTTATTCTTTTTTTGCAGTGGTAAATGGGAGTGTTTCCTTAATTTCTTTTTCAGATTTTTCATCATTAGTGTAAAGGAATGCAAGAGATTTCTCTGCATTAATTTCGTATGCTGCTACTTTACCAAATTCATTAATTAGCCCTAGTAGTTTTCTGTTAGCATCTTTAGGATTCTCTATGTATAGTATTATGTCATCAGCAAACAGTTACAGTTTTAATTCTTCTTTTCCAATTTGGATTCCTTTTATTTCTTTTTCATCTCTGATTGCTGTGGCTAAACATTCCAAGACAATGTTGAAAAGTAGAGGTGAAGGTGGGCAACCTTGTCTTGTTCCTGATCATAGAGGAAATGGGTTCAGTTTTTCACTATTGAGAAAGATGTCCGCTGTGGGTTTGTCATATATGGCCTTTATTATGTTGAGCTAGATTCTCTCAATGCTTACTTTCTGGAGGTTTTTCATCCTAAATCCATGTTGCATTTTGTCAAAACTTTTTCTGCATGTATTAAAATGATCATATGGTTTTTCTCCTTCAATTTGTTAAAATGGTTTATCGCAATGATTGATTTGTGTATATGAAGAATACTTGCATTCCTGGGATAAACTCCAGTTGATTATGGTGTATGAGCCTTTTAATGTGCTGTTGGAATCTGCCAATATTGTGTTGAGGATTTTTGCATCTATGTACATCATTGATATTGACCAATAGTTTTCTTTCTTTGTGACACCTTTGTCTGGTTTTGGTATCAGGGTGATGGTGGCCTCGTAGAATGAGCTTGGGAGTTTTCTTCCCTCTGCTTTATTTTGGAAGAGTTTGAGAAGGGTAGGTGTTAGCACTGCTGTCAATGTTTGATAGAATTAGCCTGTGAAGCCATCTGATCCTGGGTTTCTGTGTGTTGGAAGATTTTTAATCACAGTTTCAATTTCAGTGCTTGTGATTGGTCAGTTTATATTTTCTATTTCTTTCTGGTTCAGTCTCAGAAAGTTATGCTCTTCTATGAATGTGTCCATTTCTTCCAGGTTGTCCATTTTATTGGTATATAGTTGTTTGTAATAATCTCTCGTGATCATTTGTATTTCTGCATGGTCAGTTGTTACTTCTCCTTTTTCTTTTCTAATTCTGATGATTTGAGCCTTCTCCCTTTTTCTCTTGATGAGTCTGGTTAATGGTTTATCCATTTTGTTTATCTTCTCAAAGAACCAGCTTTTAGTTTAATTGATCTTTGCTATTGTTTTCTTCAGTTATTTTTCACATTTTTATGATCTGATCTTTACGATTTCTTTCTTTCTGCTAACTTTGTGTTTTTCCGTTCTTTCTCTAATTGCTTTATGTGTAAGATTAGGTTGTTTATTTGAGTCGTTTCTTTTTTATTGAGGTAGGATTGAATTGCTATAAACATCCCTCTTAAAACTGCTTTTGCTGAATCCCATAGGTTTTGGGTCATTGTGTTTTCATTGTCATTTGTTTCGTGGTATTTTTTGATTTCCTCTTTTATTTCTTCAGTGATGTCTTGGTTGTTTAGTAGCGTATTGTTTAGCCTCCGTCTGTTTTTATTTTTACAGTTGTTTTTCTGTAATTGATACTAGTCTCATAGCATTGTGGTCAGAAAAGATACTTGACATCATTGCAATTTTCTTAAATTTACCTGGGCTGTATTTGTGACCCAAGATATCATCTATCCTGGAGAATGTTCCATGGGCACTAGAGAAGAAAGTGCATTCTGTTGTTTTTGGATGGAATGTCCTATAACTATCAATTAAGTCCATCTTGTTTAATGTATCATTTAAACCTTGTGTTTCCTTATTTATTTTCATTTTGGGTGATCTGTACATTGGTGAATATGGGTTCTTAAAGTCCCCTTGTATTATTATGTTTCTGTTGATTTCCCCGTTTATGGCTGTTAGTATTTGCCGTGTGTATTGAGGTGCTCCTTTGTTGGGTGCATAAATATTTACACTTGTTATATCTTCTTCTTGGATTGATCCTTTGTTCTTTATGTAGTGTCCTTCTCTTACAATAGTCTTTATTTTAAAGCTTTTTTGTCTGATATGAGAATTGATACTCCAGCTTTCTTTTCTTTTCAATTTGCATGGAATTTCTTTTTCCATCCCCTCACTTTTAGTCTGTATGTGCCCCTAGGTCTGAAGTGAGTCTCTTGTAGACAGCATATATACAGGTCTTGTTTTTTTATCCATTCAGCTAGTCTATGTCTTTTAGTTGGAGCATTTTATCCATTAAGATTTAAGGTAATTTTCCATATGTATGTTCCTGTTGCCATTTTCTCTATGGTTTTGTGTTTGTTTTTGCACATCTTTTCCTTCTCTTGTGTTTCTTGCCTAGATAAGTTCATTTACCATTTGTTTCAAAGCTGGTTTGGTGCTGCTGCATTCTCTTAGCTTTTGCTTATTTGTAAAGGGTTTAATTTGTCTGTCAAATGTGAATGAGATCCTTGTTGGGTAGAATAATCTTGGTTGTAGGTTCTTCTGTTTCATCACTTTTTTGTCTGTGTGTGTGGTACACGGGCCTCTCACTGCTGTGGCCTCTCCGGTTGCAGAGTACAGGCTCCGGACGCACAGGCTCAGTGGCCATGGCTCACGGGCCCAGCCACTCTGCGGCATGTGGGATCTTCCCAGATCGGGGCATGAACCCATGTCCCCTGCATCGGCAGGCGGATTCTCAACCACTGTGCCACCAGGGAAGCCCTGTTTCATCACTTTTAATGTGTCCTGCTTCTTCCTTCTGGCCTGCAGAGTTTATGCTGAAAAATCAGCTCTTAATTTTTGGGGATTCCCTTGTATATTATTTGTTGCTTTCCCTTGCTGCTTTTCATATTTTTTCTTTGTATTTAATTTTTGATAGTTTGATTAATATGTGTGTTGGAGTGTTTCACCTTGGATTTATCCTGTATGTTTCTCTCTGTGCTTCTGGGACTTGATTGACTATTTCCTTTCCCATATTAGGGAATTTTTCTACCTTAATGTCTTCAAATATTTTCTCAGTCCCTTTCTTTTCCTCTTCTTCTTCTGGGTCTCCTATAATTTGAATGTTGGTGCATTTAATGTTGTCCCAGAAGTCTCTGAGACTGTCCTCAATTCTTTTCACTCTTTTTTCTTTATTCTTCTCTGCAGTAGTTATTTCCCCTATTTTATCTTCCAGGTCACTTATCCATACTTCTGCCTCAGTTATTCTGCTATTGATTCCTTCTAGAGAATTTTTAATTTCATTTATTGTGTTGTTCATCATTGTTTGTTCTTTAGGTTCTTCTAGGTACTTGTTAAACTTTTATTTTATTTTCTCTATTCTATTTCCAATATTTTGCATCATGTTTCCTATCATTACTCTGAATTCTTTTGCAAGTAAACTGTCTATTTCCTCTTCATTTATTTGGTCTGGTGGGTTTTTACCTTGCTCCTTCATCTGCTGCATATTTCTCTGTTTTCTCATTTTGCTTAGCTTACCGTGTTTGGGGTCTCCTTTTAGCAGGTTACAGGTTGGTAGTTCCCATTGTTTTTGTTGTCTGCCCCCAGTGGATAATGCTGGTTCAGTCGATTTTTTAGGCTTCCTGGTGGAGGAGACTGGTGCCTCTGTTCTGGTGAATGAGGCTTGATCTTGTCTTTCTGGCGTTTAGGATCACATTTGGTGGTGTGTTTTGCAGTGTCTTTGAACCTCTTATGATTTTAAATAGCCTCTCTGCTTATGGGTGGGATTGTGTTCCTCCTTGCTATTTGTTTGGCATGGTGTGTCCAGCATTGAGGCTTGCTGGTCATTGAGTGGAGCTGGGTCTTAGTGCTGAGACAGAGATCTCTGGGAGAGCTCTTGCTGATTGATATTACATGGGGCTGGGAAGTCTCCAGTGGTCCAGTGTCCTGAACTCGCCTCTCCCATCACAGAAGCTCAGGCCTGACAACTGGCCAAATCCCCAAGACAGACCCTGTTAGCCACACAGCTCATGTTGCTAGAAGATCCACATTTCATTTTGAAAGAAAATAAGTCTGGCAATCTCATTTCAGGCCTAGCCCATCCACTTTTTTTCCCTTTGTGCTTTGTCTGTTTCACTTACTCATCATGGGCCCTGTGCAGAGGCCTTGCCCCAGCCCTTCAGGCCAGATTTCCTTATGCAATGGCTGAGCTGACACGTCAGCTCGGGGTGTGTGCTGAACCTCCTCAGAGGACACTCACTTCAAGATGGTGATGGGCCATGTGCACAGACACTACATATGCCCCACAGTGTCTGACCATATATATTTATATATATATATATTATTTTTCTTTTGCGGTACACGGGTCTCTCGTTGTTGTGGTCCCTCCCATTGCGGAGCACAGGCTCTGGACACACAGGCCCAGCAGCCATGTCTCACAGGCCCAGCCGCTCCGCAGCATGTGGGATCCTCCCGGATCAGGGTACGAACACTTGTCCCCTGCTTCGGCAGGCAGACTCTCAACCACTGAGCTACCAAGGAAGCCCTGACCATATTTTTTAACCCACTATCACAAAAAACATTTTATTTTATTTAATTTATTTATTTATTTATTTTTTTTTTTGTGGTATGCGGGCCTCCCTCTGCTGCGGCCTCTCCCGTTGCGGAGCACAGGCTCTGGACGCGCAG
>NC_041234.1:75305939-75321844 GCF_002837175.3 Physeter macrocephalus | reverse complement strand
GGGCCTCCCTCTGTTGCGGCCTCTCCCGTTGCGGAGCACAGGCTCTGGACGCGCAGGCTCAGCGGCCATGGCTCACGGGCCCAGCCGCTCCGCGGCATGTGGGATCTTCCCAGACCGGGGCGCGAACCCGGTTCCCCTGCATCGGCAGGCGGACGCGCAACCACTGCGCCACCAGGGAAGCCCCACAAAAGACATTTTATATCAGTCAACTCTAAGCATGCTTTTGAAAAGCATGGCAAAGCTAATTGAATATGGAGCCAGTCAAGAAATATGGTCAAATGCCTATGTCTCCATTGAACAATTCCTCAGTCTGTCTACAACATAAAGCAATAGGAAATTGTAGGCTGGGGACATTCCTAATCTGTGCATGGGGCTTGCAACAACAGAAGCAAGAAATGACTGAAACAACAAAGCAGTGGCATGTTCCAAAATACTTTGCACTTTATAGTTCAGTAATCTGTCCTTTAATTCATGTCTTGCAGGTTCTATCAGTCATTCCCCCTGTTCTATTAAATGTTTGTAAAATCTTGTCTGAATTGAGATAGACTAAATTTTGATGGAAATTAAAAAGCCATATTTATCCTGGCAATTGCCACTATGTATGCACAAATTTTTTCACACACACACTGACTTATGACCCTTATTTTAACCCTTTGATGAATATTCAAGATTACTAATAGAACTTGCTTTCTAGCTCAAAATATTTTTTCGTATGTAAAGGCTGAGTTCAACTTAATAAAATTTGGTATGATTTGTAACATACTAATAGATCTTTTCCCTGCCTATCTACCCTGTTTCTCCTACTCTTGCTGCCACCATTAACTTTTTCAAATACCTTTCCATGATAGTTAATACCAACAATTAGAGTTCAACTTACACAAGCATAGTTACTAATCTAAGTTGGATCATCGCCTCCAGGTGATCCTTACTAAGATAACAGACATGATTAGGAATGGAACAGCAGAGGTTAAGATCCTGATTGAATGGTAAGTTTTGATGGAGAAGGGGAAGCAGAAAAGTTTTCAGATACGAGGCTTTTTTGGGGTCTTATGATGAGGTATGATTTTGGAGACCATACATAGCAAGTTGTGGCAATGAAGCCTTTAAACATTCCTAAGTCACATCAACATTTCATTATAAGATAGCTCTTTATAGGGAAAATAATCGTTTGCAAAGTGCTCAGATCTTGAAAGTACTAGACAGAGTAAAACAAAATGAAAAAATAAATAAATAAATACTCTGTATTTCTCTCTGTGTGTTGTGTGTGTGTACATACATATATATTTCTCTTGACTATAGTGCTTGACTATAGTGATGCTTTACATATATTACTTCTTATTCTCTTGTGCTAGCCTGTGAGTTAGGCATAGAGGATCTAATTACACCTTTTTTGTTTTCTTGTTATTTAAAATATGTGGTAAGCAGAGCACAAGTGAGATTAATAGCCTTTTCAAAGTCATACAGCTAGTTAATGTTAGAGCCAGTACTAAACCAAAATTCTGAGTATGTCTCCATTTTCAAATTGTGCTCCAAGGTTTCTTAGTGTTTCTTGGAAATTTTAGTGGTTGTTGCAAGAGGACAGGAACAAGAGACAGTGAGTGGGTCTGAATAGCTCTTATTTTGTCTCTCTGTCATCGAGAGGTCACTCTTCTTAGTTTATTTGTTTTAGCTTGGATCCCTTCCCTCTTCTCTCTGACGCCCTTTGCCTCACCCTCTTCCTGATTTAAACTCAACTTGGGCTCCATTGTACAGAAACGTGAAGCCACAGCTGAAATGTAAAGAAAAAAAATATTGACATTGAACTTCCAAGGTCCCAGGTCCTAGCATAAATCTTGTGTTTAGAAGAATACTTAGCTAGCCATTTCTCCTGTCACAAGAGGAGGAAAAATTAACTCTCTGGGCTACAGAAGAGGCAATAAGAGTTTGGAGATAATATAAAGTTGGAAATAACATGGGAACCCTGTCTAAGATCTGGGGAAGTAGGGAACATTTTGAGTTTGGATTTCCCCAAGAGAAAATATTTGAACCTCTTTCTCTGGTGAAACACAGAGGCTCATGCAAGACTCATAGAAAAGTATTACTTTGAACACATCACATTATAAGAATTGATAGTATGACATGTCAAACAATTGGAGTATCAGAGATAGTTCCTTGGATTTCCTGAAGCTCTGGAGTGGTTAAATATACAAATATCCTATAGTTCCCAGGAGGCAGGTGCAGTAGTTAGCTGAGGAGGAAAGAAAGTCAGCTGACATACGGGGGATCTTTGGGTGGTATGAAAGAAGGCTATAGCAGAAGTCAAGAGTGGATAATCCAGCAAGGAGTTAGATAAGGACACCATTATGTCAAAATGATGCTAGCAAGAAAGAGAATGTAACCCAGTATTAGAAGTAGTTGTATATCATAAAACCAAGACAAATCAATATCTAGAGTAAGGTCAATGTGGCATTTGTGTAGGCGTCTACTGTAAACTTAGAATATACCACAGGGAGAAAGAAGGGGCGACAGTGATACCATGAATTTGATTACATTCAAATTAAAATGACTGAGAAAAATAGTAAAAGTGACTGAGTTTGTATGAAAGTAACGATAACTATTTCTGCTTCAAATAAATGGAGGCTCCAGTAGAAATTAATTTTAAGTTTTGAAAAATATGTTACATACTTAACACACCTAAGTTCATAGTACTATGAAATTTAAACATGGTGTTAATATATCAACTTTCGATATAAGATTTTATTTTTAACAGAGAATAGCATCGAATGAAAAAAGAAAAAGAAAACAGGTCTGAATCTGCACGAGATTGACAGTCTGCCTCCTAAGGGGTAAAACACATTATCGAAAAAATGTGCACATCAACTCCTAACAGGGCATGTACATTTTCCTTAGCATTACAAGGATGGTAGAGGGTTATTAAGCTTTCAGGCTGGAAGGATTTAATGTTAAAATGAGGTTGGCCTTAAAAGTAACCTAGACTTATAGTTTTCTGTAACATTAGAGCTGGGTGTAACTTAAGGATCATCGTTTTCATTTTACTGATAAGAAAACTGAGATCAATATCAGCGAGATTCCTTGGCATCCTTAACCCTGTGCTCTGATTTTACAGCTATCAATAATGAAGGACTTTAGCTGAGTTCTAGGAAATGTCTGGCTTGGATTATATTCACGTTAAAAAATAAATGAGGGACTTCCCTGGTGGTCCCGTGGTTAAGACTTCACCTTCCAATGCAGGGGGTGCAGGTTCGACCCCTGGTCAGGGAGCTAAGATCCCACATGCCTCACAGCCAAAAGCCAAAACATGAAAACAGAAGCAATATTATAACAAATTCAATAAAGACTTTAAAAATGGTCCACATCAAAAAAAATCTTTAAAAATTAAAAAATAAATAAACAATAAGTAAGAATAATATCCCATGGGATTATCATTACTTTGGAATATTATGAGAAGTAAATGGATAATTGAATATAAAATATTTTAAAAACTGTTAATTACTATACAAATGTGAAGGATCTCTATTAATGCCATAAATGAAGTCATATGATGACTCAGTGCACCACAGTGCCTAGGTTAGAATCTCCTAGATGGAGAAAATAATCTTTTTGTCTGAGTTAATGGTGCAAGGTGAAAATGGAATTATTCCTTTAACATAAGGGGGACAGCTATTTTAAACACTGCATCATGGCTTTGACTACCTTCTTCATTAGCTTAGCTTGCATGAAATCCACCAACTTTATTAGTGGTCATAAAATTATGAGGCCCTTCTCAGAAATGACTACAGAATTGGCCTCTGTGACCTTAGTCCTGCAGCCTGCTTCATATTGACCACAGCAATAGTATTTTTTAAATTATATCCAAATTTGACAGCCATTAATTTCAAATGACACCTTGATTTTCATATTACTGCACAGAACTAAAAGGAGAGCCTGACAAGATTGTATTATCCACCTTTGTAACTTTGAAGATGTCAATGAAATCTTTTATAACTCTTCTTTGACAGCAACATTCCTATGCTCTACAATAACAACATAGTCCATAGAGTCAAAAACAAGTCAGTAAAGACTACTTCTTTTCATTTATTACCTGTCAGACATGCAATTGATTTGGATATTTGCTTATTTTTAATTTGCTTTTGTTTTGTTTTCCAAATGAAATAATCACTTTTATTATAATGGATTTTGTTATATCTGCGAGTAAACAAAGACAAAAAATAAACAAACAAAACAACACACCTATAAATAACCTGTTATTTATAACAAATGGATTTTCTCCAGGTTGTGTCCAGATGTTACTGCTATTCATTTATTTCACAAGACCAGCTTGCTCAGAACTGTACTTGATTGGCCCTGGCTCTGGCCCTGGCCCTACCAAATGTGATCATAATCCACATTTGCAGGTGTTAGCAGAGGTCCGCAGAATACCCACCACATCTTGATTTTGATGATATTGCAATCTATGGTAGTGCAAAATGTGCAACTTCAGGACTTGCTTGACCTGCACATTTTCCCCCTTTAGGGTCCTTATCTATAATATTGCAAAACACCTTTGTATCCTGCACCTTACATTACCTGTCTTTGGACCTATCTTGAGATGTGCTGAAAGCCTCATTGCGTTTGAGACACTGATTTACCTTGTAATGTAACTTGGATCATAATTAGAGCAATAGGCCATAAGGCAGCTTTCCTCAGTTTTAAAGGGGGAAATTACAGTTTGTCCAGGAATCTACTGCTTCACTAATTTTGAATTCAGAGGAAATATTTATTTTCATTGTACCATATTGATTGCATCAGCAAGTCATGTAGATCTCAAGCATCTCACCCTGACATTAAATATCCTTTAAAAAATATATTACTGTAAAAATTAAACAATACAAAGCAAAACAGAAAACTGCCACTCTCTTCTCTCTGAGAAGTCCTTAGATTCAGGGATTTCTATACACACCATATCAAGAGTTCATTAAGTCATTTGATGAGTATTCTCACAACACTTTTGAGGATAAAGTTTACTGGGTGACTGGTGAGATAGAAGTGCATGTTAATTCCTCCCTTGACAGTGCAGGGAAAACTTGGTAAAAATCACACTTGTTAAATAAAATAGGTACATCTTGGGTGAAGGGTAGGTTTCTTAAACCACAAAGTTGATTTCTTAGCATGTGAAATCAATGTGCAAAGTGTGCTCTTTAATGTTTCCTATATGTGTAGTGAATATGAATTCTTATCCTCTAGAAAGGGATAGGGAAATGGCAGCTGAGGGATCAAATGTCGAAGTGTCAGTGGTATAGACAGAGTTCAAAGCTATTTCCATTTCTCCACTTTTATATCATCCTTTTCTAATCAGGCTTCCACAGTCCCTCATCACTTCATAAAACTGTTCTTATTGAGATCATCAGTAATATCTGTATCCTATAAGCCAAGGACCACTTATCAGTCCTCAACTTACTTCATCTTTTTGAAACATTTTCTTCTTTTGGCTACCATGATTCCACACTCACCTAGAGGTAGCCTGCTTCTCTGTCTATCCCTATCAATACCATTTAGGGACTCCAACTCCTCAAGGGCTCCTGAAGAATGAGCTTTTCAAGGTATGGTTCAACATTCTTTTGAAATATCATTATGACCTCCCAGTTAATGAATAACAATTTCATCTTCTGTGTATTGTGGTCACTCAAAGATCTCAATCTTTCCCTGAATGATTATCATGATGAAATTGATCTGAATGAGCCTTGGTTTGGAAATGAATATGGGTTACAATTGTCTTTGTTGAATCCACTCAAGACGCCACGTATTAGATCCTAACTCAGGTCTCATAAGACATTGGCCATTTTCTACTATTTGGCAATTTTTAATTTCAAATTTAACTTAATAACAAATTGGAGCCATATTCTCTCTTTGCACCTTCAAGTACATATAGCCCATTCTGATTCAGTTTACTTCTTGGTCAATAGATCAAACTCAGGCTAAGTTCACCAAATTCTATGAAAATGGTCAAATCTGAATTACTATTGGGAATCTTTTAAGTAGGGTTCCTCTATTGAAGTCTCATATATGATCTCCATTTTTTTCAGATTTATCAGCCCACTTTAATTATATTTTTAGACTAGATTACTCCTTGAAGTATCACAGAACATAGATTAAGAGACATTGATGAACATAGAGAAAAAAATCTCACAAGAAGTTACAGAACCAGATTTTGAAGCAGTAAACTAGCTGCATCTAAATGATTCTACCTTTATTTCCAAGAAGAAAAACATATAGTAAAATTATTTTGCCATCAACATGTTCTACTATCTGACATTGCTATGACTTTAAGCAGTATGTGAAAATCATTGAAACTGTAAATTCTGTCTTTGCTGTCATGCAAATTTATACTGACCCAATTGAAAATCACATTTTAAAAGTCTTGACTTTTTAATTTAAAAATATTGTCAAGTGGTATGCAAATTCAGTAACAGAATCTTTAAAAGTTTCATGGGGGAATCTAGCATAACTTATTTTTAAGAGAGTTGTATTTTATTGTAAATGTTGGTTCTTTGTGCACAGCCTAACATATGTCGCCAAAATGTGTTATCTCCCTAGGTAACTCTTGAGCAAAATCTGTCATGTTTTATAAGAATCTTGACTATTTTACTTTAAATTTTATTTTAACATCTGATTCTGAACGTGGGATATTTTATGCACTTATATATAACCTTAGGTATTTTCTATGTTGTATTTTGTATCTAAAATGTAGAACACCAAGTCTTACTTTAATTATGCTTTATTTCTCTTATTATACACTGAAGATTTTTTTAAATTGAAATATATTTGATATATAAATGTGAATTTAAGGTATACAGCATGTTGATTTGATATATTTTTATATTGTAATATGATTGCCATCGTAATAATAGCACTTTTATCACATCACATAGTTATCATTTAATTTTTTTGTGTTTGTAATACTTAAGATCTCATCTCTTTGCAATTTTGATGATTATAATACAATATTATTGTCAATATGCACTGTATTGTGCATTAGATCACTAGAACTTATTTACTACTCATTGTAAGTTTGTACACTTAAGCAATATGTCTCCAATTTCGCCACCCTCCAGTCCCTGGTAACCACCATTTTACACTGCTTTTTTGAATTTGGCTTTTTAGATTTAATATATTAGTGATATCATACAATATTTGTCTTTCCCTGTCTGAGTTATCTCACTGAAAATAATGTCCTCAAGGCCCATCCATGTTGTTTCAAATGTCAGGATTTCTTTATTTTACATGGCTGAATAATATTTCATTGTGTGTGTGTGTGTGTGTGTGTGTGTGTGTGTGTGTGTATCACATCTTCTTTATCCATTCACTTGTTGATGGGCACTTAGGTTGTTTCCATACCTTGCCTACTGTGAATAATACTGCAGTAAACATGGGAATGCAGACATCTCTTTGATATCCTATTTTTCGTTTCCTTTGGATATATACCTAGAAGTAGAATTGCTGGATCATATGGTAGTTTTATTTTTAATTTTTTAAGAAAACTCCATACTGTTCTCCATAGTGGCTACACCAATTTACATTCCCACCAACATTATGCGGGGCTCCCTATTCTTCACATTCTCACCAATACTCATTATCTGCTGTCTTGATGATAATAACCATTCTAATAGGTGTGAGGTGATGTCTCATTGTAGTTTTGGTCTACATTTCCCTGATGATCAGTGGTGTTAAACATCTTTTCATGTACCTGTTGACCATTTGTATGTCTTCCCTGGAAAGGTGTCTATTTTAATGGATTTTTTTGTTATTGAAAATATTTTATTATTCACTCTCTTCACTTGATATTCTGGTTCATCATTATTATCTATCTTTTCTCTCTTCTTCTTGGATCCATAGTGTTTTATGTTTGTTTGTTTGTTTGTTTTTGTGGTACACGGGCCTCTCACTGTTGTGGCCTCTCCCATTGAGGAGCACAGGCTCCGGATGCACAGGCTCAGCGGCCATGGCTCATGCGCCCAGCTGCTCCACGGCACGTGGGATCCTCCCAGACTGGAGCATGAACCCATTTCCCCTGCATCGGCAGGCAGACTCTCAACTACTGCGCCACCAGGGAAGTGGTGAAGAAGAAGAAGATCCTTAGTGTTTTGTTTGCTTGTTTTATTTTCACCATTTGGTTTAAAGATAGTTTGGAACAGTGTTTAAGAGTACAGATTTTGGAGTTCAATGGCATAATAGTTAAAGCCCTAGGCGTGGAGTCTGACAGAAAAGTTTAAATCCTACTCTGCTAGTTATCGGCTATGTTATCAGAGGCAAATTATTTAAACTTTCTGATCCTCAATTTCCACATCTATAAAATCGATATTACAATGCTTAGTTTACAGATATGTGTTCTCAATTAAAATAATTAATTGTGTACCTTTCACTTAGCATAATGCTTGGCACATAAACACATGATACATAGTAGCTGTTATTATTACTAATATTGTTATTATTAAAACAAATATTGGAGACAAAATATAGAATTTACATTAATGAAGTATTATATTAAATTATTAAAATATAATGTAATAAACACTTTTATAGCTAGCTTAGACAAAGAGATGCAAAGAGTTTACCAAATAAAAACTACTTTCAAAGAATCCACATATTGGTGTATTAAGGATGTAAAATCTAACCCCTGTGCTCATCTTTACTCCAAAGTAACATTTATTGAAGTCTTAGACTTTAAGAGGACCTGAAAAAGATGGTAACATGTTCCAAGTTTGGGGAACTTTGTCTATTTACTCTCATTTTACCTGTTCATTTATATTTGACCTTTTAGAGTCAGTAAAGTCTTTCTGAGAGATAGAAAGTAACATATAGGTTGCTTAACAAATGAAAACTCCAACGGTAAAACTGCCTTCAGGAACAGCTATATTTAGGGTTAAATGATGTTATCAGGACTCAGTCTCAGTTCACCTCTATGTTATGACTCTTCAGCTGGGTTGGCTTCATACTCACACTCTATGAAGTGAGAAGGTACTGACACTTCAGTGCATACATCATCTCAGTTTTCTATCCAAGCAAAAGGAATAACAGCTTCTTTTCCAAAAATATCAGCAAAACTTTAATTGCATATGACTGGCTACAGTAGGACAGATATCCATCCTTAAAGTGATGACTGAGAACAGAGAAATGGTTTAGGCTACTCAGGGTGTAACCTTGGAGGTCTGAGATGGTCTCAATCTTATACAGACCATATGGATTGAGAGTAAAGAAGAGGATAGTCCTCAAAGAAACTGCTAGGTACTTGTTTTAACAAAAGGGTATTGAGCAAAAATTAGATGTCTACTGTAGATTGTGGAGAATATAGTCAATTATTATATAGTATCTTCATATGGTGACAGATTGGTAACTAGACTTATTATGGTGGTCGTTTTGCAATGTATAGAAATATTGAATCACTCTGTTGTGTACCCGGAATAAACAAACTCATAGAAAAATAGATAAGATTTGTGGTTACCAGAGGTAGGAGAAGGGGGAGGGGAAATTGGATGAAGGCAGCAGAAAGGTAGAAACTTCCAGTTATAAGATAAATAAGTACTAGGGATGCAATGTACAATATGATAAATATAATTAACACTGCTCTATGTTATATATAAAAGTTGTTAAGAGAGTAAATGCTATAGGTTCTCATAACAAGGAAAAACATTTTTTTCTATTTCTTTAAATCTGTATCTATATGAGATGATGGATGTTCACTGAACTTATTGTGGTCTTCTGTTCATAACGTATGCAAGTCAAATTATTATGCTGTACACCATAAACTTATACAGTGCTGTATGCCAATTATATATCAATAAAGCTGGAAGAAAGAAAAATATTTTTTCAAGCTGAAATGTTTAAAAGATATACCCGAAGATGACTTAAGCATCTATTGATCATGTGGCTAGAAGAATTTCTTTGTTACACCACAACAAATTGATCAATAGCTTGATTTGATTTGGCCAATATGATTTCATCAACTATCACATGGAATCACAGATTATTCTCTTCATCAATTTTTATTGCATACTATATATTGGAACTGTGCCCAATACCCATTGTTGAAAGAGGTTAATTATTTGCAAGTTACAGATGTCTAATTAATTTAAAGTCAATATCAGAAAAGTAAAATAAATAATGTCATTATTACCCATAACTTTTTCCAAGTATTACTCAAGGCTAAAAAAATTAAATAACTAAACTGTATAATTTGAATTTTCATACCTCATATCATATATTTGGTAAAAGTGGCAAACTGTCAGTAATATGTTTTTAAAGTCAGAAGCAGAATAACAGAGTAAAGAGA
Source organism: Physeter macrocephalus (assembly GCF_002837175.3). Classification (NCBI taxonomy): domain Eukaryota; kingdom Metazoa; phylum Chordata; class Mammalia; order Artiodactyla; family Physeteridae; genus Physeter; species Physeter macrocephalus. The sequence continues at coordinate 75,311,538 of NC_041234.1, read as the reverse complement.
AAATGACAAGAAGATGCAAAATTGAAACAATAAACGGGTGATTAAGGAGTTTAAAATTTTGGACTATTAACTTGAACTCAAATTCTAGAAACGACATTGTTACAGAATCAATTTGTACTTTGTTATCCTTTCTAAACTCACTCTTTAATGAAACTACTGGCTTTGGTGTGTGAATCATTCATTTTAAAAAGCTTTTGAAAATGAAGCTGAGATATTTCAAAAATTATGTATCATTCCATAAATATGCTTATCTTTAAAAGCTGCTCATCAATTTGCAACTTCTTATAAAACTTAACCATGATGAGTGCTTTAGTAACTATAGAAAAGAAAGACCTGGTACACATGGAAGGTTCAATATGCTCCAAATTGTGCTACATGAAGAAAACTATTAAAATATAAAATAGAGATTAATAAGTCTAATTAACATTAAAACCTGACAAGCTGTTAATGGAATAAGAAAAAGTGTCAAAGACAATATCTTTGGGGGTAATATAGTTTTATTTTCATTATTCTACTGCTTTTGCAATTCATGATTCAGGTTAAGCCAGAGACAAAAATTGGTAGATACAGTAATTGTAATAGACCCTATATACCCATAAGGAAACTGTTATATATGGGCTTATGAAATTCATAAATTGAGTTTTCATTTTTAAGATGTCTCACAAATTCCACAACCAACGACAACTGTCTTCATTTTCTTTTATGGAAAGGTGATATAATAAAAAATGTCCCAGGCCCAATGAAAACTTGGTCCTTTCAGGGGAGGATTAAGGAGATAGACTTGGCACGTTGTTGATAATAACACAATAGAGTTTTTGGCCTAGGGATAAGAAAAAAGAGATATTCTCATGCTCTCATTCTCAACTAGGAAGTCTAGTTTGAGTAGACTGTGTAGCCATTGGCTTGAACATGGAATTAAGATAGTCATGAATAGCTTACAATCCAAGGAGAAAGGTTTAGTTTCTTGAGGTGAGAGTTTGGCTAATTCACCTAAAGGAGAGTTTTAACTCAGAATAGAAAGCTTCTGAATAAAGAACAATAACTATCAGGGCAAAGAGATGGAAATTTAAAGAGCTGTAAGCTTGTCATAGTGATAATGGAGGCACTTAGTAACAAACCTGGTGTCTGTTTTCCATTTTCCAAATTAGCAGGTCTACATTTATCTAGGTCAGAATTCTAGAAAACTTAACTAGTGGGAACATAAATGTAAATCAGAAACAAAATAGTTTATAATCAGAAAATTTATATTATAAATGTCCTGAATTTTACTCTGTGGGAGAAACAGAGCCACCACTTGGCAAAATAGATAGATGTTAGATGATAGATAGATAGATAGATAGATAGATAGATGATAGATAAGATAGAAAGGTATAGATTGATAAATAAATTTTAAGAAATATAAAATTAGTGAAATAGACTGTGAATTATAGTAACAGGATATATTATCAACCTTGAGAAGTGATTTCTTAACTTCCACTGGGGGTCTGTAAAGAAAGAGAGGATTTTTAAGACAGACTTTCAGCCCTTCATCAGTTTTACCCAGTTTTATTTCTTTTTGTCTTTTCTGTTTGACCATTCATTTCCTCCATTTTACTCATTATTTCCTATTCATCTTCAGGACTTATGTCACCTTATCTTCCCAGCACTTAGCATCTTTTTCTTGTAGTTTTTCCTCTTCCTATCTGTTCCTTTCTATCTGCAATTGTATACCAAATGTTTCTGTATTGATATTCCACTCTATATCTGCAGAATTCTCCTTCTTTTTCTCCCCAGAAATAAAGTTTCCAAAGGAAGAGACATTTGGAAAGTACAATTGAAGAATGGCTACAAGTCTAACAGCAGATCTTTGATAATCAGACCAATGATGTAACATGCACTAAGTTTTTAATCGAGTTAAACATTTTCTGTTTAAACATTTTCTGCATGCTGCCAATATTTATAAAATATTCACAAATTAGGATTTTTAGAACCTATATCTTATTAACCAACATGTGGAAATGTTCATCATCAAAGACTGATCCTTTGATGCTATGTAAATTCATACATTGTTTAGAGAAGAACTACAGGAGATAAGATCATCACAGTTATTTTTATGGCCTGTAAAGAACAACTGTTAAAAGTGAGTCATGAAGGATTTACGAGTGTGACAATATGGTGGACTACATGTTTTAGAAAACATGTACAAAATATCCAAAAATCTGGATAAAAAATATTTTTAAACAGTTAAATGTATTGTACAAATGTTAAGAAAGTAAAGGACATGGTTAGAGGATAAAATTACTGAGAAAACATGAATCACCAAAACTATATTGAAGCCAAGCACTGTTCTTGTGTCATCTGTCAATTTCTTGTTTTCATGGGTTAGAAGCAGAGGAGAAGAGACAGAACCTAGGAACAAAGCAAGGTAGAAAGTTGAATTGAGGGTCTCATATAAAGAAGGTATATCTTAAGAGCCATACCCTCAGTTTGATTAAATAAGAAAAAAAAGATTAATTTCTCACTAAAAGAAGCAGTTTAAAACACCTGTTTAACTTGAACTTGGCTTTTGAGGAAAGAAAAAATATGCTCCGAGGATCCTTAAACACAAGATAGCCTTCATGTGAATTTGAGGCTTGAATCAAACTGTGTGGCCTCCAAAAGTCAAAGATGAGAAACAAGAATGATATCATAAAATGATGGACTAGGAAGCCCCAGGATCTTGTTTCTCCATCAAAATATCAAAAATAACAAAACTGGGTAAAATAACCTCATAGGAACTCTGATGAACAGTCAAAGGCCTTTGGCAACAAAAAACACCCAATTAAGAAAAATCCACATTAACAATGGCAGGAAATTTTATGGCATTTTTACTCACCCATGTTCCACACTCTCCCTAGCATGGCAAAGTATTGTTCAGGTGGAGACAACAGCTCAGTTCCCAATTTAATCCCTCAAACAGGAGGGAGTAGAACAGACCATGTTTTCAACATTCTAACCAATGTGAGGGATACCTGAAAGAATTATCCCCATTTCACCTAACTCAGATATCAGGAGGGAAGAAGCAGCAGGCACTTCTCAGGAAAACTACAGGGAAAATAAGACCCACAGACACCTGGGGGAAGAGATTGCAGGTGGAAAAACACCAGAGGCCAACTAAGGAACTCAGAAAAAGTTAGATGGAGACTATTTGGGAAATTAAACATTCAAAAGAAACAGGCCCAGGCAAAATATATGCTCAGAAAAGTTTTCAGAAGACTTTAACTTGTGGCTGTTTGCAAGGATCACACCACACCAAGGTAATTAGTGAAGAACTATCTCAGCACAGAGTTAGTCCAACAAGACTGAGAGAAGCAGCTGGTTTCTTTTAATGCCCAACTTTCAATGACAATAAAAATCAAAAGGCATACAAAGAAATAGGAAAGTATTGCCCATTTGAAGGAAGAAAATAAATTATCAGACACCTTCCCTGAGGAGATACAGGAATCAGATTCAATAGGTAAAGTCTCTAAAAAAACTGTCTTAAATATGCTCAAAGAGCTAAAGAAATATACAAATAATGAAAGGAACTCAGGAAAATGATATATGAATAAAATGAAAATATTTTAAAAATATAAAAATTATTAAAAGGAGCTGAACAGAAATTATAGAACTAAAAAATAACATATTTGAATTGAAAAATTCATTAGAGAGCTTCAACAGCAGATTCGAAAAGGCAGAATAAAGAACCAGCAAACTTGAAGATAGGTCATTTGAAATTATTGAGTCAGAAACCAAAAGAAAAAAAGAATGAAGAAAAGTGAGCAGAGTTTAAGGAACTTACAGAATACCATCAGGTAGACAAATATACACATCATGGAAGTCCCAGAAGGAGAAGAGAAAGGGGCAGAGGATTACTTGAAGAAATAATGGCTGAAAACATCCCAAAATTGATTTTTTAAAATCTGAATATGTAAATAGAAGAAGCTCAGCAAACTCCAAGCAGGATAACCCAGAAACCCATGCTGAGACACATAATAATAAAACTGTTAAGTATTGATTTTAAAAATCCTCAACTTGGACTTTCCTGGAGGTTCAGTGGTTAAGACTCTGTGCTTCCACTTCAGGGGCATGGGTTTGATCCCTGGTTGGGGAATTAAGATCTTGCATGCTGCTCTGTGCAGCCAAAATAAAAAATAAATTTAAAAAATTTTAAAAAATAAAAAATCCTCAACAAAATACCAGGAAATCAAATTTTGCAGCATATTAAAAAGATTATATGCCATTAGCATGTGTTTTATTCCTGGAATACAAGGGTAATACAATATATGAAAATCAATCAATATAATACACCACATTAATGGAGTAAAGGAAAAACACCCCACAGGATTTTCTCAATTGATGCAGAAAAGGCACTTGACAATTTCAACACCTTTCATGATGAAAACATTCACCAAACTAAGAATGAAAGGAAATTTCTTCAACATGATACAAGCCATGTATGAAAAACACACAGCTAAGATCAAACTTAATGGTGAAAGATTGAAAGGTTTTTCCCTAAAATCAGGAACAAGACAAGGATGCCCAATTCTGCCACTTTCATTCAACATAGAACTGGAAGTTCTAGCCAGAGCAGAAAGGCAAGAAAAGGAAATAAAGATGTCCAAATTGGAAAGAAAGAAGTGAAATGATCTCTTCACAGATGAAATTATCTTATATGTAGAAATTTCCAAAAGATTCCACAAAACATCTATTAGAACTAATAAACAAATTCATCATCTTGCAAATCCAAAATAAATATACAAAAAATCAGTTTAGTTTCTATACACTAAAAATGAAAAATCTGAAAAGAAATTTAAGAAATTAATTCCATTTACAATAGCATCAAGAAAAAGGAAAATACTTAGGAATAACCTTAACCAAGAAGGTGAAAGACATGAATACTTAAAACTACAATCAGTTCTGAAAGAAATTAAAGACATAAACAATTGGTAATACATCTCTTGTTTATGGATTATAAGGCTTAATATGCTAAGAATGGCAATATTACCCAAACCAATCTACATATTCAATGTAATTGCCATCAAAATTCCAATGATTTTTTTTCAAAAATAGAGAAATTTATATGGAATCTCAAAGGACCTTGAGTAGTCAAAAATATTTTGGAAAAACAAAGAACAAAGTTGGAGGACTCATAATACCTGACTTTAAAACTTGCTATGAAGCTACTGTAATAAAAACATTGTGTTGTTGACATTTAGACAAATACATAGAACAATGGAATAGAATAGTGATCCCAGAAATAAATCTCACATATACTGCCAAGTGATGTTCAACAAGGTTGCCAAGACAAATTAATGGAGAAAGGACAGATATCTATGTGCAAAAGAACGAAGTTGGGCACTTACTTTACACCATATATAAAAGTGTATGCAAAGTAGATCAAAGACCTAAATATAAGTACTAAAAGCATAAAGCTTAAATGAAAATATAGGGGAAAAGTGTCATGACATTAGATTTGGCTATGACAACAAAAGCACAGACAACAGAAGAAAATAGATAAAAAGGACTTCATCAAAATAAAAAAAAATAGGGGCTTCCCTGGTGGCGCAGTGGTTGCGCGTCCGCCTGCCGATGCAGGGGA
>NC_041234.1:75294570-75305696 GCF_002837175.3 Physeter macrocephalus | reverse complement strand
GGCACAACAGAGGGAGGCCCGCATACCACAAAAAAAAAAAAAAATAAAAAAATAAAAATAAAAATAAAAAAAATATGCATCAAAGGACACTGTCAAGAAAGTGAAAAGGCAGCCACAGTATAAGAGAAAATATTTGCTAATTGTATGCCTGATAAGGGATTAATAGTCAGAATATATAAAAAGCTCATACAACTCAACAACAAGAACAACAACAAAAGAAACCCAATTTAAAAATTGTTATACATTTCTCCAAGGAAAATACACCAATGGCCAATAAGTACATTAAATAATCTTCAACATCACTAGTCATTAGGGAAATGCAAGTTGAACCCACTCAGAATGGCTATTTTAAAAACCCCAGAACAGAAAACAAGTGTTGAGAATGTGGAGCAATTGGAGTCTTGTGCATTGCTATTGGAAATGTAAAATGGTGAAGGCTCTGTGGAAAGCTGTACAGCATTTCCTCAAAAAATTAAATATAGAGTTATTGTATGATTCAGCAATTCCCCTTCTAGGTATATGCACAAAAGGATTATAAGCAAGGACTCAAATAGATATCTTCACACTAATTTTCATAGCAGCATTATTACAGTAGCCAAAAGATGGGAACAACCGAAATATCCATCAATGGATGAATAGATAATGTAATGTTTTATAAACATTCATACATACATTCAGTGGAATATTATACATACATATAATGGAATATTATTCAACCTTAAAAGGACTGAAATTCTGATACATGGTAGAATATGGACGTTCATACAGAAGACATACTAAATGAAATAAGTCAGACATAAAAAGACAAATATTATATGATTCCACTTGTATGAGGTACTTAATATAGTCAAATTCATATAGACATAAAGTAGAATAGTGGTTACCAGGGTCTAGGAGGAGGAGGGAATGGAGGTTTATTTTTTAATGAGTAAAGTGTTTCAGTTTGGGATGATGAAAAAGTTTTGGTAATAGATAGTGATGATGGCTGCACAACAATGTGAATAGACTTATTGCTATAAAACTGTACATTGAAAAATGATAAATTTTATGTTATGCATATTTTATCACAATAAAAAAATCAAAGTTGAACCCCTAGTTTACACTTTCCTGTATTAGTAGTGCCCCCAAAACCTAGCATGAATAACCAATATCTTCTATAATGGAAAGCATTTTAAACTCTCACGTCAAAATGTCTCACAGATAACATTTCACCAAACATAAGTTCATAGTAAAAACAAAAACAAAATAAAAAAGAAAACAAAACCAAAAAAACCCACATAAGTAAACAAGACATCCTATGTGAGAATCAAGAGAAAAAATATACTACATTGAAACTCCAAAGACTACATAAACTTGAGTCACTAAGTAGAAGATACTATAAATATCTAAAATGGACATATGTGAAATATAAAGATACAGTTTAAACATAAATGGATGGGAAAAAATAGACATCATGCTGTCAGTAGGCCTATCAATGCTATATTAATACCAGGCAAAACAGACTTCAGTGTAAAGAGATAAGAGGGACAATTTTGTAATGACTAGAGTCAATCCAGCATGAAGGTTGACAATCAGAAGTACGTAGGCTCCTCCTAACAGAGGCTCATAATAAATGTAGAAAAATTTGACAGAATTGAAGCCAAAAACACAATTATAATTGGACAGTTTCACCTCTATCTTTCTCTTCTTTTCTCTGATCCCCATCATTATTTTGTAGAAAAAATTAGACAAAAAGTGAATATATAAAGCATCTAAATAACACTATTCACCACCTTGACCTAAGTAATATTTACAGATCACTACACTTAAGTTCTTCACAATACATTTTCTTTTCAAGAGAACATAGCCCTTTCCCAAGGTAGATCATGTTAGGCCAGAAAAATAACTCTCAACTCATTTAAAAAAGGTAAAATCATACAGAATATATTCTCTGATCACAACAGAATTAAAATAAAAATCAAGGAAAATATTCAGAGCATGAGCTGTTGTATATTTTGGAGATTAATCCCTTGTTGGTTGCTTGTTTTGTAAGTATTTTCTCCCATTGTGAGGGTTGTCTTTTCGTTTTGCTTATGGTTTCCTTTGCTAGGCAGGAGCTTTTAACTTTAATTAAGTCCCATTTGTTTATTTTTGTTTTTATTTTAATTACTCTAGGAAGTAGATAAAAAAAGATCTTGCTGCAATTTATATCAGAGAATGTTCTGCCTAAGTTTTCCTCTTAAGAGTTTTATAGTACCTGGCCTTATATATAGGTCTTTAATCCATTTTATGTTTTGTATGGTGTTAGGGAGTGGTATAATTTTATTCTTTTACATGTAGCTGTCCAGTTTTCCCAGCACCACTTATTGAAGAGACTGTCATTTCTCCATTGTATATTCTTGCCTCCTTTGTCATAGGTTAGTTGCCCGTAGGTGTGTGGCTTTATCTTTGGACTTCCTATCCTGTTCTGTTGGTCTGTATTTCTGTTTTTGTGCCAGTACCATACTGTCTTGGTTACCGTAGCTTTGTAGTATAGTCTGAAGTCATTGAGCTTGATTCCTCTAACCAAAACATGGGCAGAAGATCTAAATAGACATTTCTCCAAAGAAGACAAATAGATGGCCAAAAAGCCCATGAAAAGATGCTCAACATCACCAGGTATTAGAGGAATGCAAATCAAAACTACCATGACGTATCACCTCACACCAGTCAGAGTGCCCATCATCAAAAAATCTACAAACAATAAATGTTGGAGACGGAGTGGAGAAATGGGAACCCTCCGACACTGTTGGTTGGAATGTAAATTGGTACAGCCTCTATGGAGAACAGTATGGAGGGTCCTAAAATAAAAATAGAGCTACCATATCACCCTTCAATCCACTCCTAGCCATATATCTGGAGAATACCATAATTCAAAAAGATACATGCACCCCAATTCTCATTGCAGCACTATTCACAATAGCCAGGACATGGAAGCAACCTAAATATCCATCAAGAGAGGAATGGATAAAGAAGATGTGGTAAATATATACAATAGAATGTTACTCAGCCATAAAAAGAATGAAATAATGTCATCTGCAGCAACATGGATGGACCTAGAAATTGTCATACTGAGTGAAATAAGTCAGAAAGAGAAAGACAAATATCATATGATATTGCTTATATGTGGAATCTAAAAAAATGTTACAAATGTGCTTATTTACAAAACAGAAATAGTGTCACAAATGTAGAAAACAAACTTATTGTTACCAGGGGTGAATGGGTGGGGAGGGATAACTTGGGAGATTACGATTGACATATACACACAACTATATATAAAATAGATAACTAATAAGGGCCTACTGTATAGCACAGGAAACTCTACTCAGTACCCTCTAATGGCCTATATGGGAAAATAATCTAAAAAACAGTGGATATTTGTATATGTATAACTGATTCACATTGCTGTACACCTGAAACTAACACAATTTTTTAAATCAACTATACTCAAATAAAAATTTTTAAAGAAAAATAAGATATTTAGAAAAAACTCAGTAAATTCTGTACACCATGAGTTAGAGAAGAAATCACAAGTAGAATCAGAAATGTTTCAAACTTAAAAATTATGAAATTAATACATGTCAAATTTATGGGTTGCAGATAAAGCAATGCTTAAGTGAAAATTTATAGCTTAAAAGCTTAAATACATAAAGAAAAAACTGGTCTAATTCAAGGATTTAATGTTCTAGCTTAAAAAGGCAGAAAAACTAAATCCAAAATAAGAAAAATAAAGTATTGAAGACATTGGTAGAAATCAATCACATAACAAAAAAATAGAATATGGTTCTTTAAAATGATTGACAAAATTCATGAACCCCAAGCTAGATTAATAAGGAATAAGGAAAGAGAATACAGATCCTCGTTAGGGTAAAATAAGGCTTATGATTGCAGATTCTACATCCATTAAAAGAAAAAAAAGAATATTATAAACAACTTTATGCTAACAAATTAGACAATCCAGATGAAATGGATACATTCCTTGAAAACAATACATTAAAAGTGACATAAGATAAAATTTAAAATCTTAATAGTCCTACATCTACTAAAAGATTGGATTAGTCATCATACATCTCCTCACAAAGAGACTTCCAAGACCACATATCAAAAATTTAAGAATAAATAACACCAATATTCCACAAAACTTCTCCAAAAAATATAGGAAATGAGAACACTTTCCAGCATATTTTATTTTATAATCTTATTTTTTTATCCTGAAGATGTTACAATAAAAGAAAATTATAGATCAGTATCTTCCATTAACATAGATGCAAATCATTTAATGATTAATTAACAAATTGAATCTAACAATATTTTGAAAGCATGATATAGTATGACTAAATAGATTTATTCCAGAAACGTAAGATTAGTTCAATATTTCAAGAATAAGACAATATACAGTTTCTAATTTCTGGAGTTAAAAGATAAGCTAGAACTAAAACACAAGACAAATATACAAGTTTGTAGAGATGATTGGAAATAACGTATCTGAAATCCCTTGAATTGTTCATGAAGATGGTAAGGATATATATTATGTTTAAAATTTCTTAAGAAGGGGGGTTGCAGAAGATGGCGGAAGAGTAAGTTGCAGAGATCACCTTCCTCCCCACAGATACATCAGAAATACATCTACAGGTGGAACAACTCCTACAGAACATCCACTGAACACTGGCAGAAGACATCAAACCTCCCAAAAGGCAAGAAACTCCCCACATACCTGGGCAGGGCAAACGAAAAAAAGAATAAGCAGAGACAAAAGTATAGGGATGGGACCTGCACCAGTGGGAGGGAGCTGTGAAGGAGGAAAGGTTTCCACACATTAGGAAACCCCTTCGCGGGTGGAGACTGCGGGAGGCGGAGGGGGGAAGCATTGGAGCCGGGAGGAGAACACAGCAACAGGGGTGTGGAGGGCAAAGCAGAGAGATTCCCACACAGAGGATCGGTGCCTACTGGCACTCACCAGCACGAGAGGCTTGTCTGCTCACCCACTGGGGTGGGCGGGGGCTGGGAGCTGAGGCTCCTGCTTCAGTCGGATTACAGGGAGAGGACTGGCAGCGTGAAAACAGCCTGAAGCATTTAGTGCACCACAGCTAGTCAGGAGGGAGTCCAGGAAAAACTCTGGAGCTGCCGAAGAGGCGAGAGACTTTTTCTTCCCTCTTTGGTTCATAGTGTGCGAGGAGAGGGGATGAAGCATTGCTTAAAGGAGCTCCAGAGATGGGCGTGAGTGGCGGCTATCAGCGCAGACCTCAGAGACGGGTCTGAGACGCTAAGGCCACTGCTGCCGCCAACAAGAAGCCTGTGTGTGAGCACAGATCACCATCCACACCTCCCCTCCTGGGAGCCTGTGCAGATCGCCACTGCCAGGGTCCCGTGATCCAGGTACTACTTCCCTGGGAGAATGCATGGTACACCTCAGGCTGGTGCAACGTCATGCTGACCTCTGCCACCACTGGCTCACCCCTCACTCCGTACCCTTGCTCCCCCAGGCCTGAGTGAGCCAGAGCCCCTGGAATCAGCGGCTCCTTTAACCATGTCCTGTCTGAGCGAAGAACAGATGCCCGCCAGCGACCTACATGCATAGGCGGGGCTAAATCCAAAGCTGAACCACAGGAGCTGTGTCAACAAAGAAGAGAAAGGGAAATCTCTCCTTGCATCCTCAGGAGCAGTGGATTAAATCTCCACAACCAACTTAATGTACCCTGCATCTGTGGAATGCCTGAATAGACAATGGATTATCCCAAATTGGGGAGGTGGACGTTGAGAGCAAGATATATTATTTTGTCCCCTTTTCCTCTATTTGTGAGTGTGTATGTGTATGCTTCTGTGTGAGATTTTGTCTCTATAGCCTTGATTTCACCTTTTTTCCTAGGGTTCTGTCCATCCGTTTGTTTTTTGTTGTTGTTTGTTTTATTTTTAAAAAATGTTTTTTTCTTAATAATTATTTTTTATTTCATTAACTTTATTTTATTTTATCTTACTTTATTTTATTTTATTTATCCTCTTTCTTTCTACTTTTTCTCCCTTTTATTCTGAGCCGTGTGGATGAAATGCTCTTGGTGCTGCAGCCAAGAGTCAGTGCTGTACCTCTGACGTGGGAGAGCCAACTTCAGGACACTGGTCCACAAGAGACCTTCTAGCTCCACATAATATCAAACAGTGAAAATGTCCCAGAGATCTCCATCTCAACACCAACACCCAGCTTCACTCAATGACCTGCAAGTTACAGTGCTGCACACCCTATGCCAAACAACTAGCAGGACTGGAACACAACGCCACCCATTAGCAGAGAGGCTGCCTAAAATCATAAAAACGCCACAGACACCCCAAAACACACCACCAGATATGGACATGCCCACCAGAAATACAAGATCCAGCCTCATCCACCAGAACACAGGTACTAGTCCCCTCCACCAGGAAGCCTACACAAACCACAGAACTAAAGAGGAAACAAGCAATGATGAACAACACAATAAATGAAATTAAAAATACTATAGAAGGGATCAATAGCAGAATAACTGAGGCAGAAGAACGGATAAGTGACCTGGAAGATAAAAGAGTGGAAATAATTACTGCAGAGCATATTAAAGAAAAAAGAATGTAAAGAATTGAGGACAGTCTCAGAGAACTCCGGAACAACATTAAACACACCAACATTCGAATTAAAGGGGTCACAGAAGAAGAAGAGAAAAAGAAAGGGACTGAGAAAATATTTGAAGAGATTATAGTGAAAACTTTACTAATATGGGAAAGGAAATATTTAATTAAGTCCAGGAAGCAGAGAGAGTCCCATACAGGATAAATCCAAGGAGAAACACGCCAAGACACGTATTAATCAAACTATCAAAAATTAAATAAAAAGGAAACATATTAAAAGCAGCAAGAGAAAAATAACAAATAACACACAAGGGAATCCCCATAAGGTTAACAGAAAAGACCTACAATAACAAACCCAAAACAATTAAGAAAATGGGTATAGGAACATACATATCGATAATTACCTTACATGTAAATAGATTAAATGCTCCCACCAAAAGACACAGTTGGGCTGAATGGATACAAAAACAAGACTCATATATTTGTGGTCTACAAGAGACACACTTCAGATCTAGGGACACATACAGACTGAAAGTGAGGGGATGGAAAAGATATTCCATGCAAATGAAATTTAAAAAAAGCTGGAGTAGCAATTCTCATATGAGACAATATAGACTTTAAAATAAAGACTATTACAGAGACAAAAAGGACACTACATAATGATCAAGAGATCGAACCAATAAGAAGATATAACAATTGTAAATCTTTATGCAACCAACCTAGGAGGGCCTCAATACACAAGACAAATACTAACAACTACAAAAGGGGAAATCGACAGTAACACATTCATATTAGGGGACTTTAACACCCCACTTTCACCAATGGACTGATCATCCAAAATGAAAATAAATAAGGAAACACAAGCTTTAAATGACACATTAAACAAGATGGACTTAATTGAGATTTATAGGACATTCCATCCAAAAACAACAGAATACACAATTTTCTCAACTGCTCAGGGAACATTCTCCATGATACATCATATCTTAGGTCACAAATCAAGCCTTGGTAAATTTAAGAACATTGAAATCATATCAATATCTTTTCTGACCAAAACGCTATGAGACTAGATATCAATTACAGGAAAAAATCTGTAAAAAATACAAACACATGGAGGCTAAACAATACACTATTGAATAACGAATTGATCACTGAAAAAATCAAAGAGGAAATCAAAACATACTTAGAAACAAATGACAATGGAGACACAACAACCCAAAACCTATGGGATGCAGCAAAAGCAGTTCTAAGAGTAAAGTTCATAGCAATACAATCCTACCTTAAGAAACAGCAAATATATCGAATAAACAAGCTAACCTTGCACCTAAATCAATTAGAGAAGGAAGAACAAAAATATCCCAAAGTTAGCAGAAGGAAAGAAATCATAAGGATCAGATCAGAAATAAATGAAAAAGAAATGAAGGAAATGATAGCAAAGATCAATAAAACTAAAAGCTGGTTCTTTGAGAAGATAAACAAAATTGATAAACCATTAGCCAGAGTCATCAAGTAAAAAAGGGAGAAGACTCAAATCAATAGAATTAGAAATGAAAAAGGAGAAGTAACAACTGACACTGCAGAAATACAAAAGAACATGAGAGATTACTACAAGCAACTGTATGCCAATAATATGGACAACCTGGAAGAAATGGACAAATTCTTAGCAATGCACAAACTGCCAAGACTGAATCAGGAAGAAATAGAAAATATGAAGAGAAGAATCAGAAACACTGAAATTGAAACTGTAATTAAAAATCTTCCAACAAACAAAAGCCCAGGACCAGATGGCTTCACAGGCGAATTCTATCAAACATTTGGAGAAGAGCTAACACCTATTATTCTCAAACTTTTCCAAATTATAGCAAATAGAGGAACACTCCCAAACACATTCTATGAGGCCACAATAACCCTGATACCAAAATCAGACAAAGACGTCACAAAGAAAGAAAACTAAAGGTCAATATCACTGATGAACATAGATGCAAAAATCCTCAACAAATACTAGCAAACAGAATCCCACAGCACATTAAAAGGATCATACACTATGATCAAGTCGGGTTTATCTCCGGAATGCAAAGGATTCTTCAATATACACAAGTCAATCAACGTGATACACCATATTAACAAATTGAAGGAGAAAAACCATATGATCATCTCAATAGATGCAGAGAAACGTTTTGACAAAATTCAACACTGATTTGTGATAAAACCCCTGTAGAAAGAAGGCATAGAGTGAACTCTACTCAACATAATAAAGGCCATATATGACAAACCCACAGCGAACATCATCCTCAATAGTGAAAAAATGAAACCATTTCCAGTAAGATCAGGAACAAGACAAGGTTATCCACTCTCACCACTCTTATTCAACATAGGTTTGGAAGATTTAGCCACAGCAATCAGAGAAGAAAAGGAAATAAAAATAATCCAAACCTGAAAAGAAGTAAAGTTGTCACTGTGCAGATGACATGATACTATACATAGAGAATCCTAAAGATGAAACCAGAAAACTACTATAGCTAATCAATGAACTTGGTAGAGTTGCAGAATACAAAATTAATACACAGAAATCTCTGGCATTCCTATACACTAATGATGAAAAATCTGAATGTGAAATTAAGAAAACACTCCCATTTACCATTTCAACAAAAAAAATAAAATATCAAGGAATAAAACTACCTAAGGAGACAAAAGACCTGTATGCAGAAAATTAAAAGACACTGATGAAAGAAATTAAAGATGATACAAATAGATAGAGAAATATACCATGTTCTTGGATTGGAAGAATCAACATTGTGAAAATGACTGTACTACCCAAAGCAATCTACAGATTCAATGCAATCCCTATCAAATTACCACTGGCATTTTTTACAGAACTAGAACAAAAAATTTCACAATTTGTATGGAAACACAAAAGACCCCGAATAGCCAAAGCAATCTTGAGAACGAAAAATGGAGCTGGAGGAATCAGGCTCCCTGACTTCAGATTATACTACAAAGCTACAGTAATCAAGACTGTATGGTACTGGCACAAAAACAGAAATATAGATCAATGGAACAGGATAGAAAGCCCAGAGATAAACCCACACACATATAGTCACGTTATCTTTGATAAAGGAGGGAAGGATATACAGTGGAGAAAAGACAGCTTCTTCATTAACTGTGGCTGGGAAAACTGGACAGCTACATGTAAAAGTATGAAATTAGAACACTCCCTAACACCACACACAAGAATAAACTCAAAATGGGTTAAAGACCTAAATGTAAGGCCAGACACTATCAAACTCTTAGAGGAAAACATAGGCAGAACACTCTATGACATAAATCACAGCAAGATCCTTTTTGACCCATCTCCTAGAGAAATGGAAATAAAAACAAAAATAAACAAATGGGACCTAATGAAACTTAAAAGCTTTTGCACAGCAAAGGAAACCATAAACAAGACCAAAAGACAACCCTCAGAATGGGAGAAAATATTTGCAAATGAAGCAACTGACAAAGGATTAATATCCAAAATTTATAAGCAACTCATGCAGCTCTATAACAAAAAAACAAACAACCCAAACCAAAAATGGGCAGAAGACCTAAATAAACATTTCTCCAAAGAAGATATACAGATTGCCAACAAACACATGAACGAATGCTCAACATCATTAATCGTTAGAGAAATGCAAATCAAAACTACAATGAGATATAATCTCACACCGGTCAGAATGGCCATCATAAATAAATCTAGAAACAATAAGTCCTGGAGAGGGTGTGGAGAAAAGGGAATACTCTTGCACTGATGGTGGGAATGTGATTTGGTACAGCCACTATGGAGAACAGTATGGAGTTTCCTTAAAACTACAAATAGAACGACGATATGACCCAGCAATACCACTACTAGGCATATACCCTGAGAAAACCATAATTCAAAAAGAGTCATGTACCAAAATGTTCATTGCAGCTGTATTTACAATAACCAGGTGATGGGAGCAACCTAAGTGTCCATCATCGGATGAATAGATAAATCTAAGAAAAAAAATGTCATGAAGAACCTAGGGGTAAGACGGGAATAAAGACACAGACCTACTAGAGAATGGACTTGAGGACATGGTGAGTGGGAAGGGTAAGCTGTGACAAAGTGAGAGTGTGGCATGGACATATATACACTACCAAACGTAAAATAGAGAGCTTGTGGGAAGCAGCCACATGGCACAGGGAGATCAGCTCTGTGCTTTGTGACCATCTAGAGTGGTGGGATGAGGAGTGTGGGAGGGAGAGAGACGCAAGAGGGAAGAGATATGGGAACATATGTATATGTATAGCTGATTCCCTTTGTTATAAAGCAGAAACTAGCACACCATTGTAAAGCAATTATACTCCAATAAAGATGTTAAAAATAAATACATAAATAAATTAAAAAAAGTATTGATTTTCAGTAAAAGAAAAAAATTGTTAAGAAAATTGTAGAGAGGGCTTCCCTGGTGGCGCAGTGGTTGCGCGTCCGCCTGCCGATGCAGGGGAACCGGGTT
>NC_041234.1:75211502-75294334 GCF_002837175.3 Physeter macrocephalus | reverse complement strand
CCACCAAAAAAAAAAAAAAAAAAGAAAATTGTAGAGAAAATCATTTATACTAAACTAAATGAATAGAAATAAACACTTATACAACAAAATACAAAAAATTCCACCAAATGAAAATGCATACTTTTAAAACTGCCCATCGCAAAATTTTGAATTTGATTATATCTTGCAATATAATACTTACATTATAAGCCTACAATGTAAGTGTCAAAAAGCTCAACAAATTTGTAATATAAAGAACACATTCTCTGAAGAAAACACAAGTAAGAAGTTAATAACACAATATTCAAAGACAATATGATTATGTATACATATAAGTCCAGTTCAGTCTGTATAGTAATTATTTTAATTTATTTAAAATATAGCATGTTTGTGGCATATAATGTCAATATATCACTGTCCATTTTATTTCTTTACACCAGTAACTGTTGGAACATTTCATTTTAAAGTTGTCATATTCAGTAACAACAAAAATACATAGGCATTAAGAAGAAATGTAATAAATTTAAGACCTTTTTTGTAGAAAAGTGTTAAACTTTAAAAAGATCTAAAATAAATGTATGGATATACTCTGTTCCTTAATAGGAAGATAATATTAAAAAAGATATCAATTCTCACTAAATTCATCTGTAAATTGAATTCAATTACAATAAAGACCCAAGGGTAGAGTTTGTGCAACTGACAACATAATTCTAATGTATATGGAAGAGCTGCAGGCCAAGTATGACAAAGCCTTATTAAGAAAACTTATGCGGTAAGGTTCTTGCCCTACTGATAATCCAATCTTACTATAAAATCAAAGTATTAAGATGAAGTGGTATTGGGAAAATAAATAGGCTAATGGAAATCTATCTCTATTAGACTTTGTGATAAAAATTCTTGAAACTTCCCAAAGAACTAATGTTCAGTCCATAATCACAATCCCAGAAAAAAAAATTACCACTGCAGACCATTTTGATATCTTAGTTTATGGTATGGGCACATCACATAATCTTTTATAATCAACTGAAAATTTAGTATTCTAGTAACTGGAACTCCAGGATCTTTGTATTGGCCACATGGCCTGGAAATCTATGACATATTTCTTGCTCAAAGACTTTTAAAAAAATGAATGGCCTTGGTAATGCTGAGAATTGCTACATTGACAACCTCCTCTGAAATAAATAATTTCATTTTCTTTTCCATTATAGTTTATTACAAGATGTTGAATATACTTCCCTGTACTATACAGTAAATCCTTATTGTTCATGTATTTTATATATGATAGTGTGCATCTATTAATCACATATTCCCAATTTGTCCCTCCCCTGCACTTCCCCTTTGGTAACCATAAGCTTGTTTTCTACGTCTGTGAATCTTTTTCAGTTTGTAAATACTTTCATTTGTACTCTTTTTAGACTTCACAAATAAGTGATATCATACTATTTGTCTTTCTCTGACTTAGTATTATAATCTCTAAGTCCATCCATGTTGCTGCAAATGGCATTATTTCACTCCTCTTTATGGCTGAGTAATATTCCATTATATATATATATATATATATACTAGATCTTCTTTATCTGTTCATCTGTTGATGGACACTTAGTTTGCATCCATGTCTTGGCTATTGTAAATAGTGCTTCCATGAACACTGAGGCACATGTATCTTTCTAAATTAGAGCTTTTATTTTTTCCAGATATATGTCCAGGAATGGGATTGCTGGATCATATGGTAACAATATTTTTAGACTTTTCAGGAACCTCTATACTGCTTTCCATAGTGGCTGTACCAATTTACATTCTCACCAATAGTGTAGGAGGATTCCCTTTTCTCCACACCCTCTCCAGCATTTTTATTTGTAGACTTCTTGATGAGGACCATTCTGACCAGTGTGAGGTGATACCTCATTGTAGTTTTGATTTGCATTTCTCTAATAATTAGTGATGTTGAGCATCATTTCATGTGCCTGTTGGCAACCTGTATGTCTTCTTTGGAGAAATGTCTATTTAGGTCTTCTGCGCATTTTTTTGACTGGATTGTTTTCTTGTTGTTTTTACTAGTTGTATGAGCTGTTTGTATATTTTGGAAATTAAGCCCTTGTTGGTCGCATCATTTGCAAATATTTTCTCCCAGTACATTGTCAATGGAACAGAATAGAGAGCTCAGAACTAAATCCACACACCTATGGTCTATTAATCTTTGACAAAGGAGTCAAGAATGAACAGTGGAGAAAAGACTGTCTCTTCAGCAAGTGGTGTTAGGAAAGTTGGACAGCCGCATGTAAATCAATGAAGTTAGAACATCCCCTCACAGCCTACAGAAAAATAAGCTCGAAGTGCCTTAGAGACTTAAATACAAGACATGCCACCATATAAAACACCTAGAGAATAAGATAGGCAAAATATTCTCTGTCATAAATCATAGATATATTTTGTTAGGTCAGTCTCCCAAGGCAATATAAATAAAAGCAAAAGTAAAATAAACTAATGGGGCCTAATCAAACTTATAAGCTTTTGCACAGCAAAGGAAACCATAAATAAAATGAAAATATAATGAAATGAATCTTACTTTTTAACTACATCTTGAATGGGGAGCAGCCATGTGAGCTAACAACACTGCCGGTTTGTATTGTGTTTGTGATTCATTCAGTACCTGGACTTTCATTTGAGTTTGGCACTACGTGGGACCAATTACACTTTTGTGATTTTTCTGTAGCAATTACCTCTACTTCAGGAACATGTCTAAGACCCTGTGATCCCTTTTCACAGAGGTCACCAAAGAACTATCTGATAATGAGAACTTTGGGCTTGAATCACAACCACGTCTCCAAATGATTCCAAGCTTAACAATCTCAAGAGCTCTTCAGAGCTTCCTGAAGAATGTATCTGTAGAATTAGTTAGAAATGCCTTTGGAAATAAAATCCATTACGTTTTTAAGGGACTGTGAGAAGGATTTTATGTGAATAAGAACATTTTAAAATAATTACACACGCCAACATGTTGGAGCATAGCATCTAGGAGTCATGCATGGTAAATCATGATGAGGACAACAGAATTGAATTTCTGCATCCCAAACTTTACTGTCACTACATAAAAATAACTACCTCTGTTCAAAAATGCTTTGAGCAAAAGCTCTAATGTTCCAAATGATCCTGCAAATTCCATTTCTATATGCTTTTTAAGTTGTTATTTCTGAATCAGCAGTCTAAAAGTGTGTTTAAACACTGCAGGTAACCATTTCCAATGGAACAAATAGGAAGGAAATCAGGTTATGGTGAGGGCACCCAGCAGGACTCTTTTACTGTTTACTCCATGTCAGTGTAAAATGATTTCTTTAAGAAAGACACTCAGTGAAAAGAGAACAGATTTCAGGAAACATGTTCTGCATGCAAGAAAGAGCAAAGAGATAGGATACAGACTACTTGCTGATAATTATGCAAAAGAATTTTAAAAATCCACAGAAACATTATAGCTATAGCATAACAATATTGTAACAGGTGGAAGCTGTACAAACTAGGTTTGCTTGCAGCAGCACAAAACAGATAATACATGAGTGATCTGGCCTATTCTCTTTCTTTTATGCAAAATATTTGCTAGCTCATAAGTTCCTGATGGTTTTTTTTTATCATGGTTCATGTTACTCAAATTATTATTTGCTAACCACAAAGTTTGAGCTAAATAGTAATAACAAAATAGTGTATCATGTAACAACTGAAAATAAATATATGCATTAAGAATAATACTAAAACAACATAAAATTCTGAGCATCTAGCTGGAAGAAATACAAAGAGCTCAGGAAATTGAGATATATTTGTGCTTACAAACTTAATTAGCTACATGTTTGTTAAGCAAAGCAGTATACAGAAGGGAACATTATCACAAAGGGTAAAAGACCCTTCCAGCCCAACATTGAACACCAAAAAGTAGCTATTTCAGTGAATGAAAGCTATGGATTCTTCCACCTTGTGTAGAACATAATTTGGGATATTACTAGTGGGTGGAGAACTTTTTAAAAATTAAACATTTTATTTTGAGATAATTTTAAATTCATGTGCAGTTGTAAGAAATAACACAGAGATCCATCCCTATGCCCTTTACCCAAGTTCCCACAATGGTAGCACTTGCAAAACCATTGTTCAATATCAAAATCAGGATATTGATATTAATACAGAAATCTTCCATCACCACAAGGATCCTCCACCCTTTTTAGCCACATTCATTAATATCACCCCTAATTTTCATTCCCAACTGCTGGCAACCACTAATCTGATCTCCATTTCTATGACTTTGTCATTCAATAATGTTACATAAACACAATTTTAAAGTATGTGACCTTCGTGATTGGCTTTTTTCACTTAGCATAATTCCCTGGAGATTCATCTAATTTGCTGTTTATATCAATAATTCACTCATTTTTATTGTTGAGTAGTACAGTGGACCTTTGAACAACACTTTTTTTTTTTCTCGACTAAACACAATACTACACAATCTGGCATTGGTTGAATCTGCAGATGCTGAACCATGTATAGGGAAGAACCAAGATACAAAGGACCCTTGTATAGGAAGGGCTAACCATAAGACATACCCACGTTTTCAACTGCATGGAAAGTCAGTGCCACTAACTCCCAAGTTGTTCAAGTGATTTATATCATGTTATGGATGTACTACAGTTTGTTTAATTATTCACACATTGAAAGATAGTTGGGTTGTTCCCAGTTTTGTATTATCATGAATAAAGCTACTATTAGCATTCCCATAAACGTTTTAGTATGAACATAAATTTTCATTTCTCTGGCTTAATTTCCCAAATGTGCAATGCTGGGTCTTATGGTAGTTGCATGTTTAATTTTATGAGAAACTACCAAACTTTTCCATAGTGGATGTACCATTTTACATTCCCACCAGTAATGTATGAGTCATCTTATTTTAGTGCATCCTTGCCAGCATTTGGTGTCACTGCATTTTTATTTTACCCTTTCTGAAGTGTCTGTAATGATAACTAACTATGGTTTTAATTTGCATTTCTCTAATGGCTAATGAAGTTGAATATATTTTCATGTACTTAGTTGTCATTTGTATATCCTCTTTGGTGAAATGTCTGTTCATGTCCTTTGTCCATTTCTAATTGGATTGTTTGGATTTTTATTATTGAGTTTTGGTAATTCTTTCCAAATATTAGTCTGTTGTTAGATATATTGTTTGCAAACACTTGTTCTCATCCTGTAACTAGCCTTTTTATCCTCCTAACAGGGTCTTTTGCAGAACAACCTTTAAAATTTTTGATGAAGTCCAATTAGTAATTTTTTTCCTTCTGTTGATGTCAAGCTCATCATAAATTTCAAGTTAAATTTTGCATAAGGTGTGAATTTTAGATAGGGGTGGCTTTTCATTTTTTTTTCTGTTTTGATTTGGATTTTTACTCTTGGTGGTGGTGATGGGGTGCGTGTGTGTGTGTGTGTGTGTGTGCATGAGCACTAGTGTGTGCATATTATCTATTTGTTTGTTAGTTTGTTTTTATTTTTTTTGCTTATAGATGTCCCATTGCTCTGGCACCAGTTGTTGAAAATGATATCCTTTCTCCATTGAATTGCTTTTGCACCTTTCTCAAAAATCTTTTGGGCAAATTTGGATGTATTTTATATTTTGGGGTTACCTTTTCTATTCAACAGATCTATTTGTCTATCCATCCACCAATATCATAGTCCCTTGATTACTCTAGCTACCTAGGCCACCCTAATATCAGGTAGAGCAATTCCTCCCACTTAATTTTATTATTTAAACATTTTGTTTTAGATAATCTAGGCCTTACGTTTTAGTATAAAATTTTAGAATAGGCTTGTTTTTATGCTATAAAAAACCTAAAGACTTCAATTTCTTTGGAAAAATTATAAATTGTATTATTATTTTTTTAATTATTATTATTATTTTTTGTGGTACGCAGGCCTCTCACCGTTGTGGCCTTTCCCGTTGTGGAGCACAGGCTCTGGACGCACAGGCTCAGCAGCCATGGCTCACAGGCTCAGCCGCTCGGCGGCATGTGGGATCTTCCTGGACCAGGGCACGAACCTGTATCCCTTGCATCAGCAGGTGGACTCTCAACCACTGCGCCACTAGGGAAGCCCAAATTGTATTATTTTTAAATTTCATTTTTCATGTGGTAATTATTAGTGTATAAAAATATGATGGATTTTTGTGTGTTGATCATAATTTCTGTGAACATGCTGAATTCATTAGTTCTACAAGTTATTTTTGTAGATATCTTGGGATTTTATACATAGAAAATCATGTCATCTACAAATAAGGACAGATTTATTTTTTTCCTTCCCTATATGTTTGACTTTTGTTTTCTTGTCTAACTGCCTTAGCTAGGATTTCCAGTAGAATGTTGAATAGAAATGGTGAGAGCAAACAATCTTCTATTGATCCTGATCTTAGGCTGAACACATTCAGTTTTTCATCATTAAGTATGATGTTAGCTGTAGGGTTTTTGTAGATGTTCTTTATCAAGTTGAGCAAGTTTTTCTCTATTCCTAGTTTTCTGAGATTTTTTTTCATCAACAGGTTTTAGATTTTGTCAAAAGCCATTTCTGAATCATTTGGTATGGCTATATAATATTTCTCCTTTAGTATGTTGATATGGTAGATTACATTGATTGATTTTTGAATATTGAACCAGGCTGCATACTTGGAATCAATCTCACTTGTTCATATTGCATAATTCTTTTTATACATTGAAGGATTCATTTTGCATATAAAATGTTGGTTACATTATACATGTAAGTTCATGAAAGATATTGGTTTGTAGTTTTCTTTTTGTTACTTTCTTTGTCCGGTTTTGGTATTAGTGTATAGTGACTTCATAAAATTAGTTGAGAAGTGTTTTTTCCTCAGCTATTCTCTGGAAGAAGCTGTTGTAACCCCTGAAATTTCAAAAGCTACCTTTCTAACATAGAGCTTCACAAGGCTGCAAAGGTCTAGCCATGCATTCTTTTGCTCTCACCAGATAGGTCCTCAACCCAGAGGGAAAGGTTGCCCACCTAGCTCATTCCCAGATCAGCCAGACCAGATGTCACCCACCTGGTCCTCAACCTGATGGGTTTCACCTTCCTGTGTGCCCTTGAAATTATTCAAACAAGCAAATTGTATCCTCCCTTGGGAACCAAGGGTCACCTCACCCTCTGGTTACTATGAAACCTCCCTTCCACAACCCCAGTTGGTTCAATCTACTCATTAGTCCAACCCCTGTGCAGTTCTGCATGGTGTGCAGTGTCTTCCTTCCCAGAATGTGAGTATTTGTCATTAATAAACTGCTGCTAATGTTATCTGTCCATTTTGGGTGTCTGGTGTCCTGCCATCTTTTACTATTTAGGGTGGGAGACCCTTTTTCACCAATGGAGTGAATAGTAGGTGAATAAAACAAATGTTATTAATTAAATTAATTGGAATTGATTCATAAATATTTGTTAGAATTATCCAGTGAAACCATCTGGTACATGAGATTCCATTTTGGAAATTTTTAAATGACAAATTAAATGTCCTTAATGGTTATGGAACTATTCACACTATTTCATCTTGGTTGAGTTTTGGTAGTGTGTAGTTTTCAAGAAATTGGTCCATTTATTTTAAGCTTCCCAATTTAGGAGTACAAAGTTGTTCATATTTTTCCCTTATTATCCTTTTAGTGGTTGCAGGATCTGTAGTGACAGCCCCTGTTTTACAATGAATTTTGCTATTCTTATCTTTTTCACTTTTGATAGAGATTTGTCAATTGTATTAAAATTTTTGAATAACTAGCTATTGTTTTAATTGATTTTTTCTGTTGCTTTCTTGTTTGTAATTTCATTGATTTCTGCTCTTTTTTTAAGTATTTCTTTCTGCTAGTTTTGAGTTTCTTCATTTCTCCTTTCTTGACAACTTTCTTCTTTACTAATGTAAGCGTTTTGTACTATAACTTCTTTCAACATTGTTTTAGTTACATCCCAGAAATTTGATATGTCGTATTTTCATTTTCATTCAGTTCTATTTAGTGCTTTATTTTTTCAACATCTTCTTTGACTGTGGATTCTTTAAATTTGTATTTTTAAAAACGTTTCCAAGTATTTGAACATTTTCCTGTTGTCTTTCTGTTTTTATTTTTATGTTGTATCCATTATGATCACAGTATATACTTGTATTATTTCAACTTTTAAAAAATATGTTGAAGTTTGTTACCCAAGGTATGGTATATCCTGGTGAACATCCCATGGGTACTTACAAAGAATATGTATTCTTCAGTTATTGAGTGAAGTGTTCTATAACTGTTTATTAGATTTTATTCATTGATGTGTCATTGAGTTCAATATCTTTGCTAATTTTCTGTCTAGTAATTCTATCAATTACTGGTAAAGGGAAGTTTAAATCTCAACTATATTTATGAATTTAGCTATTTTTCCTTTCAGCTTTATCAGTTTTTTTTCAATGTATTTTGAAGTCCTCTTGTTTGGTACACACATTTAGGATTTTTATGTCTTCTTGGTTGGTTTATCCTTTAAGAATTATGCAATGTGCCTCTATGTCACTAGAAATTTTCTTTTTAAATAAGTTTACATTATCTTATATTAATAAAGCCACTCTTGCTTTTTTTGAGTAATGTTAGTATGATATACTTTTCCCATTATTTTACTTTCAATCCTTCCTATGTTATTGTGTTTGCCGTGCTTTTCTCATATAGAGCATATAGTAATTTTTTAAACTCACCTGGGAGAACCTCTATGCTTTATTTTGTCTATATGGACCACTTAAAGTAACTATAGGGGATACCGTCAAGATGACGGAAGAGTAAGACGAGGAGATCACCTACCTCCCAACAAATACATCAGAAATACATCTACATGTGGAACAACTCCTACAGAACACCTACTGATTGCTGGCAGAAGACCTCAGACTTCCCCAAAGGCAAGAAACTCCCCACATACATACCTGGGTGGGGCAAAAAAAAAGAAAAAAAAACAGAGACAAAAGAATAAGGACAGGACTTGCACCAGTGGGAGGGAGCTGTGAAGGAGGAAGAATTTCCACACACTAGGAAGTCCCTTCACTGGGGGAGATGGGGTGTGGGTGGAGGGGAAGCTTTGGAGATGGGAGGAGAGTGCAGCAACAAGGGAGCAGAGGGAAAAGCAGAGAGATTCCTGCACAGAGGATTGGTACTGACCAGCACTCAGCAGCCAGAGAAGCTTGTCTGCTCACCAGCCAGGGAGGGTGGGGGTTGTGAGCTGAGGCTCTGGTTTCGGAGGTCAGATCCCAGGTAGAGGACTGGGGTTGGCTGCATGAACACAGCCTGAAGGGGGCTAGTGCACCACAGCTAGGCGGGAAGGAGTCCAGGAAAATTCTGGAACAGCCTAAGGGGCAAGAGACCATTGTTTAGGGGTGTGAGAGGAGAGGGGATTTAGAGCACCATCTAAACAAGCTCCAGAGATGGGCACAAGCTGCAACTATCAGTGCGGACTCCAGAGATGAGCAAGAGATGCTAAGGCTGCTGTTGCAGCCACCAAGAAAACTGTATGCAAGCATAGGTAACTATCCATGCCTCTGCTCCCAGGAGCCTGTGGAGCCTGCCACAGCCAGGACTCCATGATCCAGGGACAACTTCCCTGGGAGAACACTTGGCATGCCTCAGGTTGTTGTAATGACATGCTGGCCTCTGCCACCACAGGCTCGTGTGGAATTCTGTACTCCTCCTTTCCCTGGCTTGAGTGAACCAAAGGCCCCTAATCAGTTGCTAATTTAACCATGTCCTGTCTCTGCTAACAGACACCCTCAGGTGACCTGCAAACAGGGGTGGGGCCAAATACAAAGCTGAACCCTAAGAACTGTGCGAACAAAGAAGAGAAAAGGAAATCTCTCCAAGCAGCCTCAGGAGAAGCAGATCAAATCTCCACAATCAACTGGATGTACCCTGCATCTGTGGAATATCTGAATAGACAATGAATCATCCCAAATTGAGGTGGTGGACTTTGGGAGCAGCAATATATATATATATATATTTTTTTCATTTTTCTCTTATTGTGAGTGTGTATGTGTATGCTTCTGTTTTTAATTTTGTCTCTATAACTTTGCTTTAAAAATTTATCCTAGGGTATTGTCTGCCCTTTTGTTGTTGTTGTTGTTGTACTTTTTCTATGGTTTTTAGGGTTTGTTATCATTGGTGGATTTGTTTTTTGGTTTGGTTGCTCTCTTCTTTCTTTGTTTCTTTTTTTTATTACTTTTTAAGTTTTTTCTTGTTAATAATTATTTTTTTTATTTTAATAATTTTATTTTATTTTCATTCTTTCTTATTTTCTCTCTTTTATTCTGAGCCATGTGGATGACAGGATCGTGGTGCTCTGGCGAGGTGTCAGGCCTGTGCCTCTGAGATGGGATAGCCGAGTTCAAGTCAATGGTCCACCACAGACCTCCAGGCTCCATGTAATATGAAATTGCAAAAATCTCACAGAGATCTCCATCTCAATGCCAAGACCCAGCTCCACTCAACAACGAGCAAGCTACATTGTTGGACACCCTATGCCAAACAGCAAGCAAGACAGGAACACAACACAACCCACTAGCAGAAAGGCTGCCTAAAATCATACTAAGGTCACAGACACCCCAAAATAAACCACCGGACATGGACGTGCCCACCAGAAAGACAAGATCCAGCCTCATCCACCAGAAAACAGGCACTAATCCCCTCCACCTTGTCTGCTCACCAGCCAGGGAGGGTGGGGGTTGTGAGCTGAGGCTCTGGTTTCGGAGGTCAGATCCCAGGTAGAGGACTGGGGTTGGCTGCATGAACACAGCCTGAAGGGGGCTAGTGCACCACAGCTAGGCGGGAAGGAGTCCAGGAAAATTCTGGAACAGCCTAAGGGGCAAGAGACCATTGTTTAGGGGTGTGAGAGGAGAGGGGATTTAGAGCACCATCTAAACAAGCTCCAGAGATGGGCACAAGCTGCAACTATCAGTGCGGACTCCAGAGATGAGCAAGAGATGCTAAGGCTGCTGTTGCAGCCACCAAGAAAACTGTATGCAAGCATAGGTAACTATCCATGCCTCTGCTCCCAGGAGCCTGTGGAGCCTGCCACAGCCAGGACTCCATGATCCAGGGACAACTTCCCTGGGAGAACACTTGGCATGCCTCAGGTTGTTGTAATGACATGCTGGCCTCTGCCACCACAGGCTCGTGTGGAATTCTGTACTCCTCCTTTCCCTGGCTTGAGTGAACCAAAGGCCCCTAATCAGTTGCTAATTTAACCATGTCCTGTCTCTGCTAACAGACACCCTCAGGTGACCTGCAAACAGGGGTGGGGCCAAATACAAAGCTGAACCCTAAGAACTGTGCGAACAAAGAAGAGAAAAGGAAATCTCTCCAAGCAGCCTCAGGAGAAGCAGATCAAATCTCCACAATCAACTGGATGTACCCTGCATCTGTGGAATATCTGAATAGACAATGAATCATCCCAAATTGAGGTGGTGGACTTTGGGAGCAGCAATATATATATATATATATTTTTTTCATTTTTCTCTTATTGTGAGTGTGTATGTGTATGCTTCTGTTTTTAATTTTGTCTCTATAACTTTGCTTTAAAAATTTATCCTAGGGTATTGTCTGCCCTTTTGTTGTTGTTGTTGTTGTACTTTTTCTATGGTTTTTAGGGTTTGTTATCATTGGTGGATTTGTTTTTTGGTTTGGTTGCTCTCTTCTTTCTTTGTTTCTTTTTTTTATTACTTTTTAAGTTTTTTCTTGTTAATAATTATTTTTTTTATTTTAATAATTTTATTTTATTTTCATTCTTTCTTATTTTCTCTCTTTTATTCTGAGCCATGTGGATGACAGGATCGTGGTGCTCTGGCGAGGTGTCAGGCCTGTGCCTCTGAGATGGGATAGCCGAGTTCAAGTCAATGGTCCACCACAGACCTCCAGGCTCCATGTAATATGAAATTGCAAAAATCTCACAGAGATCTCCATCTCAATGCCAAGACCCAGCTCCACTCAACAACGAGCAAGCTACATTGTTGGACACCCTATGCCAAACAACAAGCAAGACAGGAACACAACACAACCCACTAGCAGAAAGGCTGCCTAAAATCATACTAAGGTCACAGACACCCCAAAATAAACCACCGGACATGGACGTGCCCACCAGAAAGACAAGATCCAGCCTCATCCACCAGAAAACAGGCACTAATCCCCTCCACCAGGAAGCCTACACAACTCACTGAGCTAACCTTAGCCACTGGGGACAGACACCAAAAACAACGGGAACTATGAACCTGCAGCCTGTGAAAAAGAGACCCCAAACAGAGTAAGTTAAGTAAAATGAGAAGACAGAGCAACACACAGCAGTTGAAGGAGCAAGGAAAAAGCAACCAGACCAAACAAATGAAGAGGAAATGGGCATTCTACCTGAAAAAGAATTCAGAATAATGATAGTAAAGATGATCCAAAATCATGGAAATAGAGTGGAGAAAATACAAAAAACGTTTAACAAGGACCTAGAAGAAATAAGCAGCAAACAAACAACGATGAACAAAACAATAAATGAAATTAAAAATTCTCTAGATGGAATCAATAACAGAATAACTGAGGCAGAAGGTCGGATAAATGACCTGGAAGATAAAATAGAGGATATAATGCTGCAGAGCAAAATAAAGAAAAGGAATGAAAAGAATTGAGGACAGTCTCAGAGACTTGTGGGCTAACATTAAACATGACAACATTCGAATTATAGGGGTCCCAGAAGAAGAAGAGAAAAACATAGAGATTGAGAAAATATTTTAAGAGATTATGAGAAAATATTTTAAGAGATTATAGTTGAAAACTTCCCTATTTATAGTAAAAGAAATATTTAATCAAGTCCAGGAAGTACAGAGAGCCCCATACAGAATAAAGACAAGGAGAAACACGCCAAGAAACATATTAATCAAACTATCAAAGATTAAATACAAAAAATAAATATTAAAAGCAGCAAGGGCAAAAAAACCCAAATAATATACAAGAGAATCCCCATAAGTTTAACAGCTGATCTTTCAGCAGAAACTCTGAAAACCAGAAGGAAGTCGCAGGACATATTTAAACTGATGAAAGGGAAAAACCTACAACCATGATTACTCTACCAAGCAAGGATCTCATTCAGATTTGGCAGAGAAATTAAAACTTTTACAGACAAGCAAAAGCTAAGAGAATTCAGCACCACCAAATGAGCTTTTCAACAAATGTTAAAGGAACTTCTCTAGGCAGGAACCACAAGAGAAGGAAAACACTTACAATAACAAACCCAAAACAATAAAGAAAATGGTAATAGGAACATATATATCAATAATTACCTTAAATGTAAGTGGATTAAATGCTCCAACCAAAAGACATAGACTAGCTGAATGGATATCAAAAGAAGATCCATACATATACTGTGTACAAGAGACCCATTTCAGATGTAAGGACACATACAGACTGAAATGGAGGGGATGGAAAAAGATATTCCATGCAAATGGAAATCAAAAGAAAGCTAGAGTAGCAATTCTCATAACAGATAAAATAGACTCTAAAATAAAGACAATTACAAGAGACAAAGAAGGAAACTACATAATGATCAAAGGATCAATCCAAGAAGCAAATATAACAATTTAAATTATTTATGCACCCAACATAGGAGCACCTCAATACATAAGGCAAATGTTATCAGCCATAAAATGGGAAATCAATAGTAACAAAATCATAGTAGGGGACTTTAATACCCCAATTTCATGAATGGACAGATCATCCAAAATGAAAATGAATAAGGAAACACAAGCTTTAAATGATGCATTAAACAAGATGCAATTAATTAACATTTATATGACATTCAATCCATAAACAACAGAATAGACTTTCTTATCAAGTGCTCATAGAACACTTTCCAGGATAGATCATATCCTGGGTCACAAATCAAGCATTGGTAAATTTAAGAAAATTGAAATTGTATCAAGTATCTTTTCTGACCACAACACTATGAAACTAGATATCAATTACAGGAAAAAATCTGTAAAAAATACAAACACATGGAAGCTAAACAAAACCCTACTTAATAACCAAGAGATCACTTAAGAAATAAAAGGGGAAATAAAAAAATACTAGAAACAAATGACAATGAAAACACGATGACCCAAAACCTATGGGATGCAGTGAGGCAGTTTTAAAAGGGAAGATTATAGCAATACAATCCTACCTCAAGAAATAAGAAACATCTCAAATAAACAACCTATCCTTTCACCTAAAGCAATTAGAGAAAGAACAGAAATCTCCAAAGTTAGCAGAAGGAAAGATATTAAAAAGATCATATCAGAAACAAATGAAAAAGGAATGAAGGAAACAGTAGCAAAGATAAATGAAACTAAAAGCTGGCTTTTGAGAAGATAAGGAATATTTATAAACCATTAGCCAGACTCATCAAGAAAAATAGGGAGAAGACCCAAATCCATAGAATTAGAAATGAAAAAGGAGAAGTAACAACTGACACTTCAGAAATACAAAGGATCATGAGAGATTACTACAAGCAGTAAATGCCAATCAAATGGACAACCGGGAAGAAATAGACAAATTCTTAGAAAAGCACAACCATCGGAGACTGAAACAGGAAGAAATAGAAAATATAAACAGGCCAATCACAAGCACTGAAATTCAAAATATGATTTAAAATCTTTCAACAACAAAAAAAGGCCAGGAACAGATGGCTTCACAGGCGAGTTCTATCAGCCATTTAGAGAAGAGCTAACACCTATCTTTCTCAAATTCTTCCAAAATAGAGCAGGGGGAGGAACAGTCCCAAATTCATTCCACAAGGCCACCATCACCCTCATACCAAAACCAGACAAAGATGTCAAAAAGAAATAAAACTACAGGCCAATATCACTGATGAACATAAATGCAAATATCCTCAACAAAATAGTAGCAAATAGAATCGAACAGCAAATTAAAAGGATCATACACCATAATCAAGGGGGGTTTATCCCAGGAATGCAAGATTCTTCAATATTCGCAAATCAAACAACGTGACACACCATATGAACAAATTGAAGTATAAAAACTATATGATCATCTCAATGGATGCAGAAAAACCTTTTGACAAAATTCAAAATCGATTTATGATAAAGTCCCACTTGAAAGTAGGCACAGAGAGAACTTTCCTCAGCATAATAAAGGCCATATATGACAAACCAACAGCCAACACCGTTCTCAATGGTGAAAAACTGAAACCATTTCCACTAAGATCAGGAACAAGACAAGGTTGTCCACTCTCACCACTGTTATTCAACATAGGTTGGGAAGTTTTAGCCACAGTAATCAGAGAAGAAAAAGAAAAAAGGAATCCAAATCAGAAAAGAAGTAAAAGTGTCACTGTTTGCAGATGACATGATACTGCATATAGAGAATATGAAAGATGTTAACAGAAAACTACTAGAGCTAATCAATGAATTTAGTAAAGTAGCAGGATACAAAATGAATGCATAGAAATCTCTTGCATTCCTATGCACTAATAATGAAAAATCTGAAAGAGAATTTAAGGAAACACTCCCATTTACCATTGCAACACAAAGTATAAAATACCTAGGAATAAACCTACCTAAAGAGACAAAAGATCTGTTTGCAGAAAAATTTAAGGCACTGATGTAAGAAATTAAGTTTGGTAAAAACAGATGGAGTGATATACCATGTTCTTGGATTGGAAGAATCATTGTTGTGAAAATTGCTATACTACCCAAAGCTATCTACAGATTCAATGCAATCCCTGTCAAACTACCAATGGCAATTTTCATGGAACTAGAAGAAAAAAATTCACTTTTTATATGGAAACACAAAAGACCCCAAATAGCCAAAAGCAATCTTGAGAAAGAAAGGCAGAGCTTGAGGAATCAGACTCCCTGACTTCAGACTATACTTCAAAGCTACAGTAATCAAGGCAGTATGGTAATGGCACCAAAACAGAAATATAGATCAATGGAACAGGATAGAAAGCCCAGAGATGAACCCACACACATATGGTCACCTTATCTTTGATAAAGGAGGCAAGAATATACAATGGAGAAAGACAGCCTCTTCAATAATTGGTGCTGGGAAAACTAGACAGCTACATGTAAAAGAATGAAATTAGAACACTCCCTAACACCATACACAAAAATAAATTCAAAATGGATTAAAGACCTAAATATAAGGCCAGACACTATAAAACTCTTAGAGGAAAACAGGCAGAACACTCTATGCCATAAATCACAGCAATATCCCTTTTGACCCACCTCCTAGAGAAATGGAAATAAAAACAAAAATAAACAAATGGGACCTAATGAAACTTAAAAGCTTTTGCACAGCAAAGGATACCATAAACAAGACCAAAAGACAACCCTCAGAATGGGAGAAAATATTTGCAAATGAAGCAACTGACAAAGGTTAATGTCCAAAATGTACAAGCAGCTCATGCAGCTCAATATCAAAAAAACCAAGAACCCAATGAAAAAATGGGCAGAAGACCTAAATAGACATTTCTCCAACGAAGATATACAGAATGTCAGTAAACACCTGAAAGGATGCTCAGCATCACTAACCATTCAAGAAATGCATATCAAAACTTCAATGAGGTATCACCTCACACCAGTCAGAATGGCCATCATCAAAAATCTAGAAACAATAAATGCTGGAGAGGGTGTCGAGAAAAGGGAAACCTCTTGCACTGTTGGTGGAGATGTAAATTGATACAGACACTATGGAGAACATTATGGAGGTTCCTTTAAAAACTAAAAATAGAACTACCATACGACCCAACAGTCCCAGTACTGGGCATATACCCTGAGGAGAACATAGTTCAAAAAGAGGCATGCAGCACAATATTCACTGCAACTCTATTTACAATAGCCTGGACATGGAAGCAACCTAAGTGTTCATCGATGTATGAATGGATAAATAAGATGTGGCACATATATACAATAGATTATTACTCAGCCATAAAAAGAAACGAAATTGAGTTATTTGTAGTTAGGTGGATGGACCTTGATTCTGTCATTCAGAGTGAAGTAAGTCAGAAAAGGAAAAAAGATATGGTATGCTAACACATATATATGGAATCTATAAAGAAAAAGGAATGTGAAGAATCTAGGGGCACGACGGAAATAAAGACACAGACCTACTAGAGAATGGACTTGAGGACATGAGTAGGGGGAACGGTTAGCTGGGACAAAGTGAGAGAGTGGCATGGACATATATACACTACCATATGTAAAATCGATAGCTGGTGGGAAGCAGCTGCATGGCTCAGGGAGATCAACTCGGTGCTTTGTGACCACCTAGAGGGGTGGGATAGGGAGGGAGATGCAAGAGGGAAGAGATATGGGATATATGTATATGTATCGCTGATTCACTTTGTTTTAAAGCAGAAACTAACACACAATTGTAGTTGAATTATCCTCCAATAAAGGTGTTAAATTTTTAAAAAGTAATTATATGTTTGTACCTAAGTGTGACATTTTATTATATGCACTCTATACATTTCTCTATTCTCTTTTTCTCTTTTCTTGGTCTCTTGTAAATTACTTGATTTTTTAAGGTTTCATTTTTTTAAAAAAATTATATTTGTTTTGAGTAAATCATTTTGTTTAATTTTCTTTTGGTTTCTCTAGGTTTTCCAATATACATATGTAGCTTATCACAAACTGCTGATACTCAGTGGTTTACCTCTTTAAGTGAAGTATTGAAACTGCTTCCATTTGAGTCCCTTTACCCTCCCCAATTATTAAATATAATTGTCTCTGCTATTTTCTCTACATACATCAAACACCACAATGCATGTTATAATTTTTTCTTTGACAATCATATATGATTTAAGGAATTCATTGGAAGAAGAAAAATCTCTTTTATTTACTTCTACATTTACCCATTCTGTTGTTCTCCTTTCTTTTTTCAATTTCCAATCCTTCTTATCATTTCTTTTGTTTGAAAAGCCTTCTTTAGCCATTAGTCAAAGTAAGATTTACTTGGGACAAATTATGTTAACATTCTTTTATCTAAGAATATCTCTTCATACCCTTTATTCCTGAGGAATTGTTTCATTGATTATAGAATTCTCAGTAAGTGTTTTTTTCTATCGGTATTTGAGAAAATGTTGTGCCACTGTCCTTTAAATTAATATCTCCCTATTGGTAATGAGTCATTTTCCTCTGGTTGCTCTTGAGGTTTTATTTTCTTTTTATTTAGTTTTCAGAACTTTAATTATGACATGTCTTGGCATGGATTTATTTGAGTTTATCTTGTTTGATATTTACTTCGCTTTTTGAATCTATAGGTTTATGCCTTTTATCAAATTTCGGATATTTTCAGCTATTGTTTCTTCAAATACTTCTTCAGTCACAATCACTCTCTTTTCTACTTCCAGGGCTCAAATAATATAAATATTAAATCTTGGATTATTATCTCACAGCTTCCTGACTCTCTGCCCATTTTTATTTTTCAGTCTATTTACTTTTGTTTTTAATATCATGGAAATTCTGTTCCACTGTCATCAGTTTAACTGATTTTAACTTCTGTCATCCCTACTAGTGAAACTTTCCAATAATTTTTTTTTTTTTTTTTTTTTGCCGTACGTGGGCCTTTCACTGTTGTGACCTCTCCCATTGCAGAGCACAGGCTCCGGACACGCAGGCTCAGTGGTCATGGCT
This sequence comes from Physeter macrocephalus, assembly GCF_002837175.3. Classification (NCBI taxonomy): domain Eukaryota; kingdom Metazoa; phylum Chordata; class Mammalia; order Artiodactyla; family Physeteridae; genus Physeter; species Physeter macrocephalus. The sequence goes on along the minus strand of NC_041234.1, from coordinate 75,275,667 downwards.
CATGTGCCCAGCCGCTCTGCGACATGTGGGATCCTCCCGTACCGGGGCACGAACCAGCGTCCCCTGCATTGGCAGGTAGACTCTCAAACACTGCACCACCAGGGAAGCCCCCCAATAATTTTTTATTTTTTTTTTATTCTTCAATTCTTAATTCCTATTGGAATCTTTTCCTAACATATTTCTTTTCTGAGGTTCTCTACTTTTTATTCATTTCAAAGGAAATCATAATTATTTACTGACATAATTTTGATAGCTGCTCTAAATTTACAGTCAGATAGTATCAATATTTGATGTATCTAATAGTTTTCTGTCCATTTTATTTTCTCATTTATGTTGTGATTATCATTTTTCTTATATGACTAGTGATTTTTTATTATACCTGGATACAGTTTTGGATATTATGTTAGGAGACTTCATTCTATTTAAATTATCTATTTTACCAAACAGTCACTCTTTCAAGCTTTAGCATATATATTTTAGTAGCTCTCCTGGACTTTCCTGATGCCCCACTATAGGTAGATCAGACCTGCCTCTCTCTGTGTTTGTAGGACAGAAAATGGATTGGTCCACAGGCTCTACCAGTGATGATGCTGTGAACATATTGTATCTTTCACCAAGTTTCTGATATTTTCAGACATTATTTCTTCAAATACTTCTGTGGCTGTCAGTGAAAGTGGAGAGGGGGTGACCCAACACTTCATTGTTTCTAATATTGCCACTGCTGCATGCAGATCATACTCACCACTACCAGAAGTTTTGAGGCAGGAAATGCCTTTATCCACCTAAGATCTGCTGGGGATTCTGATGCAGGCAGGTAGGGCAACTGCTGCTGGCTGATGTGAGGCAGTGATTGGTTTGCCCTTGTAGAGTCTACTAATGATGATTTAATGGCAGATTGTGCTACTTCTGCTGACCTCTGTTAGGTGGAAATTGGATAGCCCTACTGTGTTTTGCTACTGATGTTGCTGTATGCGGATTAACGACTGCTGCCATTGGTTATGAATCTGCCTCACAAGTCTCTACTGGGCTTTCCCTTTCCAGTGACTTTTCCAACAAGATCTGGATTTTCTTTTTTCATTTCCTTTTTTTTTGTTGTGTTTGTCTCTCTATCCTTTGTGGTTGACAGTTTCAGGATGCTCTGTTGTCCACTGCAGCATGTATGAGAGATTAAAAAAATAAAACACAGGGAATACAATACAGTGTTGTTATATAACCACGGAGGACCCAAGTCAGTCAACCTTCTTCACACCTTTCAAGTTATTTTTTTAATTGATTGTTGAATTTTTTCAATATATTTACTTTTGTTTCAAAGAAAAGAGGGTTAAAGTGGTCCACCCCCTCTTATTCTGGAACTAAAAGTGGATTATTTTTACAACTTATATTTCTTTGCTGATAATTTATATTTTTTCATTTGTTTCAAGAGAATTCACGGGTACTTGCTGAAGAATCTTCATGATGACTGCTTTTAAAATCCTTTTTAGATAATTTCAAATTCTGATTCACCTTTTTACTGGCATCTGTCCATTTGTATTTTCTCATTCATATTGTGATTTCTGTGGTTCTTGGTATAACAAGTGAGTATGCTTGTATCCTAGACATTTTTGGATATCATATTATGAGACAGAAGTCCCATTTAATCCCCCACTGAGGTGCAGTACATGGGACTGTTGCCTTTGTGTGTGTTCAACTTCCCTCTGTGCCCTGCTGACACACACCAGGAAAAGTGGAGTGCTGGTTAACGATACTTCATTGTAGATTCTAGGGGGCTGGGGGACAAGAGTTGATCTTCTCCCTTCAGCACTACTGATACCTTCCCAATGAAAGGAGGTCATCATCTCACACACCCTCATTGCTTCTGAGTGAGAGGGTTGTACGATCAGCTTCTTGCTTGGCCACACTGGCACAAGGGAGTGGGTAGTGCTTTGTTGCTATGTAGTGGGGATGAAAATTGAGCAAGGGGGAGGTGAGTGCCAATTATCCCAACCTGCTACCACCACATTCCACCCCATTAATGCCAGATTGGAGTAGAGGTTCAGTTCCCTACTGGACCCAACTGACTGAAGGGATGTGGAGAAGCAAAGTGCTCATTATCCTGATTTTGGATCACCTTGTACTGTGCAACTGATATTGAATGTTGCTAGAGGCTCAGCTCTCCATTGGCTCTTCTGACACTGGTAGGAGATAGAGTGCCACTAAGCTTTGCTTCACATCTCCTCTCTCAGTGTCCTTTCTAGAAGGTTGTGGCCGGTTAATTCCCCCTGGTGCCCTGCTGACACCAGGAAGATAGTGGAGTGCTACCTAGCTCCATTTCACACCACCATATTGAGTCTCACAGTAATGCCAGGTGGGGGTATAGGCACAGCCCCTCAATGAGATCCACTGACTCTGGGGTGAGGATGAAGCAGATTAGATACTAGCTTTGCCTCACACTGCCTTGTTAACTCTATTTGCTGACAAGTGAGATTGGATGCTCAGATTGATGTTGGACTCTATTTGCCACCACTCCAGCAGGAAAATCTAGCACCACTTGCTTCCATTAGGTGAGATATGAAAGATCAGCTCCTACTCAGCTTCATTCACAGTACCCCAGAAAAAAAATCAAAGAGTGTCCTGCTTTCAAGGAGAGGTGAATGAATAAATAGCTCCCTCCTCAGCCCTGCCAACACAATCCAATGGGGAAATCAGAGCATCACCTGCTTCTGCCAAGCAAGGGATTAATTAGCTCCCTGTCTGGACTCACCAACATTACCATGCAGGTAAATTGGAGTACCACAGCATGCTTCCATGTGATGTGGTTACATATCAGCTCCTCATTCACCCCATTGATATCATGGGGAGGAGGAAATTTTTTTCTGCTGGTGTCTGATTGGAGTAGAATAGTTATTGTTAAAAAGGTTTTCTGTTATTAGGCTACCATTTTCCAGGTTTCTAGACTAGGAAGAATAAGCTTTCTTGAAGCTTCTTTTGTGTTACCAGTTAGTGTTTTGAGTCAGAGGCCAATAAAATAACATTTTCATGATATGTGTTAGCCAATAAGCAAAGCTTGAGAAGCCACTGCCATGTCGTACCTGAAGTCCTGGGCTCCCTAGGTAGTCCAACTTTTTCTTTCTAACTGTTAGAATTTTTTTATGATTATTTATTAAGTTACATCTGAGGGGTTTTTTAGTTGTAAGAATAAGTAGCTGGGAGGAAAGGCCTACTCTATCACGCTAATAATTGGGTCTGTTGGAGAACTTGGAGTTAGAAAATTAACATGTGGGAAATGATTTGACATTGAAAACTTATTACTTAAAATTTTGTATGGTCTCCACTTAATCTGCTTAACACATAATTTCATCAGCACCTTAAAATAAAGAACTACTCTGAGTCCCAGTTTATAAAAGGTTTTCCTTTCATTGGTGAAAACTTCCACAGTCTCATGAATTTCAGAATCTCTTCTTGGTTCCTTTTTGTTTTTTCTTTTATAACTAAAGCATCTTCTGATTGTACAAATGAATGGTTATGCCTACTCTTCTCTGTTCTGTCATTTGTATTTTAATAAAGCTAGCTGAGCTAGCCACATTAGTTAGTAGATAAAAGAAGAAACAAACATATTTTTAAAATATGTATGGCCTTTGTGACCATACCATACTGCTTTGATTACTGTAGCTTTGTAGTATACTCTGAAAAAGGAAGCTTGATTCCTCCAGCTCTGGTCTTCTTTCTCAAGATTGCTTTTGCTATTCAGAGTCTTTTGTGCTTCTATACAAAATGTAAATTTTTTTGTTCTAATTCTGTGAAAAATGCCGTTGGTAATTTGATAGGGATTGCATTGAATCAGTCGATTGCTTTAGGTAGTATAGTATTTTTCACAATATTGATTCTTGTAATCCAAGAACATGGTATATCTTTCCATCTGTTTGTGGCAGCTTTGATTTTTTTTCATCAGTATCTTATACTTTTCTGAGCACAGGTTTTTGCCTCCTTAGGTAGGTTTATTCCTAAGTGTTTTATTCTTCTTGATGTGATGGCAAATGGGATTGTTTCTTGAATTTCTCTTTCTGATTTCCATTGTTAGTGTACACAAATTCAACAGATTTCTGTGTATCAATTTTGTAACCTGCAACTTTACCAATTCACTGATGAGCACTAGTAGTTTCCTAGTAGCATTCTTAGGATTCTTTATGTATAGCATCATGTCATCTGCAAACAGTGACAGTTTTCTTTCTTTTCCAATTTGCATTCTTTTTTTTCTTTTTCTTCTCTGATATTCATGGCTAAGACTTCCAAAACTATGTTTAATAAAAGTGGGGAGAGTGGAGATCCTTCTCTAGTTCCTGAACTTAGGGGAAATGTTTTCATCTTTTCACCATTGAGTATGATGTTAGTTGTAGGATTGTCATATATGGCTTTTATTATGTTGAGGTACATTCCCTCTAGGCCCACTTTCTGGAAAGTTTTTATCATATATGTGTGTTGAACTTTGTCAAAATATTTTTCTGCATCTATTCAGATGATCATATGCTTTTTATTCCTTAATTTGTTAATGCGGTGTATCACATTGATTGACTTGCATATATTGAAAAATCCTTGCATCCCTGGGATAAATCCCACTTGATCATGTTTTATGATCCTTTTAATGTGTTGTTGAATTTGGTTTACCGGTATTTTTTTGAGGATTTTGCATCTATGTTCATTAGTGACATTGGCCAATAGTCTTCTTTTTTGTGTGATATCTTTGTCTGTTTTTGGTATCAGAGTGATTGTGGCCTCATAGAATGAGCTTGTGAGTGTTCCTTCATTTGAAATTTTTTGGAAGAGTTTCAGAAGGGTAGGTGTTAACTCTTGTCTTAATGTTTGATAGTATTCACCTGTGAAGCCATCTGGCCCTGGAATTTTGTTTGTTGGAAAACTTTAATCACAGTTTCAATTTCAGTACTTGAGATTGGTCTGTTCATATTTTCTATTTCTTCCTGGTTCAGTCTTTCTAAGACTTCATCCATTTCTTCTACGTTGTCCATTTTATTAGTGTATAATTGCTTGTAGTAATCTCTTATGATCTTTTTTATTTCTGTGGTGTCCATTATAACTTCTCCTTTTTCATTTCTAATTTTATTGATTTGAATCCTCTCCCTTTTTTTCTTGGTGAGTCTGGCTAAAGGTTTATAAACTCTGTTTATCTTCTCAAATAACCAGCTTTTAGATTCATTGATCTTTGCTATTATTTTCTTCACATCTATTTCATTTATTTCTGCTCTGACCATTATGATTTATTTCCTTCTATTAACTTTGTGCTTTGTTTGTTCTTATTTTTCTAGTTACTTTAGGTGTAAGGATAGGTTTTTTTATATGAGATTTTTCTTGTTTCCTGAGGTAGGATTTTATTGCTATAAACTTCTATCTTAGAACAGCTTTTGCTGCATCCCATAGGTTTTGAATTTTCATGTTTTCATTGCCATTTGTCTCTAGGTATTTTTTGATTTCCTCTTGGCACAAAAACAGAAATATAGATCAATGGAACAGGATAAAATGTCCAGAGATATACCCACACACCTATGGTCACCTAATTTATGACAAAGGAGGCAAGAATATACGATGGAGAAAAGACAGTCTCTTCATTAAGTGGTGCTGGGAAAATTGGGCAGCTACATGTAAAAGAATGAAAATAGAACACTCCCTAACACCATACAAAAAAATGAATTCAAAATGGATTAAAGACCTAAATATAAGACCGGATACTATAAAATTCTTAGAGTAATATATAGGCAGAACATTCTCTGAGATAAATCACAGCATGATCTTTTTCAATCCACCACCTAGATTAATGAAAATAGAAACAAAAATAAACAAACAGGACCTAATGAAACTTAAAAGCTTTTGCACAGCAAAGAAAACCATAAAAAAGACGAAAACCTCATATGACCCGGCAATACCACTACTGGGCATATATCCTGAGAAAACCATAATTTAAAAAGAGTCATGTACCACAATGTTAATTGCAACTCTATTTACAATAGCCAGGACATGGAAACAACGTAAGTGTCCATCAACATATAAATGGATAAAGAAGATGTGACACATATATATGATGGAATATTACTTAACCATAGAAAGAAATGAAACTGAGTTATTTGTAGTGAGGTGGATGGACCTAGGGTCTGTCTACAGAGTGAAATAAGTCAGAAAGAGGAAAACAAATACGATATGCCAACACATATATATCGAATCTAATTTAAAAAATGGTTCTGGGGCTTCCCTGGTGGCACAGTGATTGCGCGTCCGCCTGCCGATGCAGGGGAACCGGGTTCGCGTCCCGGTCCGGGAGGATCCCACATGGCGTGGAGCGGCTGGGCCCGTGAGCCATGGCCGCTGAGCCTGCGCGTCCAGAGCCTGTGCTCCGCAAAGGGAGAGGCCACAACAGTGAGAGGCCCGCGTACAGTGCAAAAAAATAAAATAAAATAAAATAAAATGAGAGCCATTCCTGGTGTTCAGAGAAATTGTGAAAATGCACAAAGCCATGGCCTCTGTGGAGCAACATCAGAGACTGCACCCTGTAAGAGAAATAGATTTTACTGAACTAGTCCAGCTCAGTCATTACATAAACAAGTAAAGGACAACAAAACTAAGTTTTAATGAGCAGTACAGGAGATTAGTATCCAGAGTCGCTACATTATATTTTCTAAAATTTCTAGTTTTCAAAGAAATATCTTGAGACATGCAAAGAAACAGGAAGCTCTGATCCATGCACAGGAAAAACAGCAGGCAGTAGAATTCATCTTTGAGGGACCCGGCAGTTGAACTAAGCAGAAAAAGATGTCAAAGCAACTAGAAAAGATATGATCAAAGATGAAAGAATTAAAGGAAAATATGATGATAATTTCTCATCAAATAGAGAGTACCAATAAAGTTACAGAAATTATATAAAGGAGTAAAATAGTAATTCTGGAGTTAAAAAGTGTGATAGTCAATATAGAAAATTCAGTAGACAGATCAACACTAGATTTGAGCTGGCAGAAGAATCTGCTAGCTTGAATACACATTAATGGAAACTATGCTGGAGAAAACCATAATTTAAAAAGAGTCATGTACCACAATGTTAATTGCAACTCTATTTACAATAGCCAGGACATGGAAACAACGTAAGTGTCCATCAACATATAAATGGATAAAGAAGATGTGACACATATATATGATGGAATATTACTTAACCATAGAAAGAAATGAAACTGAGTTATTTGTAGTGAGGTGGATGGACCTAGGGTCTGTCTACAGAGTGAAATAAGTCAGAAAGAGGAAAACAAATACGATATGCCAACACATATATATCGAATCTAATTTAAAAAATGGTTCTGGGGCTTCCCTGGTGGCGCAGTGATTGCGCGTCCGCCTGCCGATGCAGGGGAACCGGGTTCGCGTCCCGGTCCGGGAGGATCCCACATGGCGTGGAGCGGCTGGGCCCGTGAGCCATGGCCGCTGAGCCTGCGCGTCCAGAGCCTGTGCTCCGCAAAGGGAGAGGCCACAACAGTGAGAGGCCCGCGTACAGTGCAAAAAAATAAAATAAAATAAAATAAAATGAGAGCCATTCCTGGTGTTCAGAGAAATTGTGAAAATGCACAAAGCCATGGCCTCTGTGGAGCAACATCAGAGACTGCACCCTGTAAGAGAAATAGATTTTACTGAACTAGTCCAGCTCAGTCATTACATAAACAAGTAAAGGACAACAAAACTAAGTTTTAATGAGCAGTACAGGAGATTAGTATCCAGAGTCGCTACATTATATTTTCTAAAATTTCTAGTTTTCAAAGAAATATCTTGAGACATGCAAAGAAACAGGAAGCTCTGATCCATGCACAGGAAAAACAGCAGGCAGTAGAATTCATCTTTGAGGGACCCGGCAGTTGAACTAAGCAGAAAAAGATGTCAAAGCAACTAGAAAAGATATGATCAAAGATGAAAGAATTAAAGGAAAATATGATGATAATTTCTCATCAAATAGAGAGTACCAATAAAGTTACAGAAATTATATAAAGGAGTAAAATAGTAATTCTGGAGTTAAAAAGTGTGATAGTCAATATAGAAAATTCAGTAGACAGATCAACACTAGATTTGAGCTGGCAGAAGAATCTGCTAGCTTGAATACACATTAATGGAAACTATGCTGTCTGAAGAAGAGAGAAGAAAATGAAGTAAAATGAACAACACCCCAGAGAAATGTGGAGAACCTTTAAGTGTACAAATATATATATAAAGGGAATGCCAGGAGAAGAGAGGAGAGACAGAAAAAATCAAAACATATATTTGAAAGAATAATGACTTAAAACTTCTCACATTTTATGAAAAACATTAATGTATACATCCAAGAAACCCAAAAAAGTTCAAGTAAGATAAACATTGAGATCCACAACCATATAAAACAAAGTCAAATATTGAAAGACAAAGGCAAATAAAAATTCTTGAAATCAGCAAGAGAAAAACAATTCATCAAGAACATGGGAACTTTAATAAAATTTGTAGCTGACATATCATTAGAAATGATGGGTTTCAGAATGCAGTGAAATGACATATTCAAAGTGGCAAGGAAAAAAGCTTGTCAGCTAAGAATCTTATATCCACCAAAACTAATTTTCATATGAAAGTGAAATAAAGACATTCCCAGATAAACAAAAAATGAAAACATGTTGCAAGCAGGCCCGCATTAGAAGAAACACTAAAAGAAGTTCTTCAGGCTGAATCAAATGACATCAGCGAGTATTTCAAGTCCATATGAAAACATAAAGATTACTGGTACATGTACTCATGTAGGTAATAATAAAAGACAGTATAATTGCATGATTTCACTTTTTTTCTCTTACTGATTAAAAGATTTCAGAGAACATTCTGTGTATATAATTGTATTGTCAGGTCTATAACACATATAAATGTAATGTATTTGAATATAATGGCACAAAAATATGGGTTGGGAAAAAAGCTGTACTGTTGTAATATAATGTGACCAGATAATAAATCACATCCACAGGAAGAAATGAAGAGAAATGTTAAATAGGAAGGTTAAAATAGAAAACTCTATAAATATGTACTTGCCCTGCTTTCTCCTCTCAGGTTATTTAAAAGACAAAATTATATAAAGTAATAATTATAAAAATGTATTGTTGGGTTCATTAAATATATTGACATAATATGTATTACAATAATAGCATAAAACAAGAGTTGAGGAGAGAATAGAGTAACTAAGAGTAAAGACTTATATTTCAATGGAATGTCAGTATAAATCAGAAATATATTTTGATAAGTTAAGATGTATATTGTAAATCCTAGAGCAACCACTAAAAAACAATCTCCCAACTATGGCTTATAAAAAATTAAACAAATTAAAGTATCACAATAGAGCATATTCACTTGTTGCAAAATAAGTCTGTAAATAAGGAAAAGAGGAGAAAAACCCATGAGACATATAGTAAAGAAAAATAAATTGGCAGATGTTTATCCAACTATATCAATAATATCATTAAATGTGTTTTAAACAATCCAATCTAAATGCAGAGATATAACTGAATTAAAAAATTAAGATTCAACTATATACTGGTACAGGAGACACACTTTAGCTTAAAAGATACAGATAGGTTAAAAGTAGAAGGAAGAAGAAAATACTGATGTAACAGCAACCAAAAGAAAATTGGAGTGGCTATATTAATATAAAGTGAAATAGGCTTTAAGACAAAATTTTTACTGGAGACAAAAAATAATGTTTTGTACTGATAAGAGTATCAATCCACCAGGAAGCCATAACAATTATAAACATATGTGCACCTAATCCTCAGAATACATGAAGTGATAAGTGACAAAGTTGAAAGAAGAAATAATTCAGTAACAATAGTTTTATATGTCAATAAATCACTTTAAGTAATGGATAAAGGACATAGGCAGATCAGCAAGGGGAAATAAAACATTAACAAGAGCATAAACCAACTAGATTAGTAAACCTAACAAACACCTATACAAACACTCCATCCAACAATGGCAGAAAATATATTTTTCTCAGGAGCACATAGAATATTCTCTAAGGTAGACCACATAGTAGACCATAAAACAAGCCTCAAAAATTTAAGGTTTGAAATTATACAAAGTATGTTCTCTGAACATGATGTAACAAAATTAAAGATTGATAATAGAAGTAAATTTGGAATATCCACAAAGATGTAAAAATTGCATAGAATTCTCCTAAATAACCAATAAGTCAAAGAGGACATAATAAAAGAAAGTAGAAAATAATCATTGAGGTGAATGAAAATTAAAACCCAACATACCAAAATATGGGTGAAGCTAAAGCAGTATTTAGAGGAAAATGTGTAGATTCAAAGGCTTATATTACAAAAGAATTTTCTCAAAAAATCTCTCAAACCAATAACATAATCTTCCACCATAAGAGACTAAAATAAGAAGACTAAATTAAAACAAGCAGAAAGAAAGAAATAAGCATGGGTAGAAATAAATGGAAAAAGAAAACAATACAGAAAATCATTGAAATCAAAGGATGTTTCTTTGAAAAGATCAACACATTTGACTGGTCAAGGAAAAAGAAGACAAAAATCAATTTTCTGAAGCCAGGAATGAAAGAAGGGAGATCACTATTGACTTTACAGAAATAAAATGATTATACAAGAATACCAGGAACACTTTATGTGACTGACTTAGATGTAATGAAAAAATTGCTAGTATATAAAAACTATAGAAAATTATTCAAGAAGAAAAATAAAATCTAAATATATTTATAACAAATAAAGAAATTTACCTAGTAATTTTAAAACTTACAAAGAAAAGGTCAGGCTCAGACGGTTGTACAGAAATTTTTAAATATTTATAGTGTTACAGAAATATTTAAAGAATAATTAACACCAATTTCTCACAAACACTTCCAAAAAACTACAGAGCATGGAATCATTCACAAATCTTTCTACAAGACAAATACTACTCTGATATCTTAATCAGATAAAGATATGACAAGAAAATAAAATATGGAACAGTATTTCTTAGGAACACAGACACAAAAATCTTCAACAAAATATTGGCAATCCAAATCTAGCAACATATAAAAAGGATCATATACCATGACCAAATAGGATTTATGCCAGAACACAACATTTAACAGGTAAAATCAATCAATAATATACATCATATTAATAGCTTAAAAGGAAAAATAAAGCACAATTATTTGAAGACAGTAAGTCCCCTACGTACGAACCTTCAAGTTGTAAGCTTTCAAAGATGCGAACATGTGTTTGCATATCCAATCACATAAATTAGTTCACATTTCTGGCATACATTGTCACAGGCGTGCATCCTCTACAAGTGGTTGTGCTTTTCTGTACTTTACTGTACAGTTCTGTACAGAGTGCAGTGGTACAGTGTCTTTATTTCAAGCCCAGGGTATCCGGAAGCAAACATAAAATCAGCAGTGATATAGCTGGTACTGCTATGAAGTGCCAAGTGATAACAATGGAAACAATAGTGAAAATAATTGAGAGACTGGAGTGAGGCAAAAAGATGCTAGATGTCTTCATTCTTATAATGTGAATCTTTCAACCATTGGCATGATGCTAAAGAACAAGGACAAGATCATGGAACATGTGAAGTCTGCTGTGCCAATGATGTTGACAATAATATTAAAGAAGCATGCAGAAGTGATGAAGGAGGCAGAGAAACTTCTCAGTGTGTGGATGCAGGCTCAGCATCAGTGCTGAGTCCCACTCACTTAATGCTGATTCAAGAGAAAGCTAAAAGCCTTTATGAAGACTTGAAGGAGAAACACAGTGAAGAATCAGAGGGCACATCTTTTAATGTCAGCCATGGCTGGTTTCACCGGGTCAAGGCTAGAGCCAACCTTCACACGGGAAAAGTAAGTGGTGATACAGTGAGTGCAGATATGGTAGCTGCCTAGGAATTTCATGAAACACTTTGAGAAATTATTGATGAAGGTGCATATTTACTTGAGCAGGTTTTTAATATGGACGAGACAGGACTGTACTGGAGAGGATGCCAGACCAAAGTTACATCAGTAAAGAGGAAAAGTTGATACCAGGCTATAAAGCAGCAAAGTATAGGCTAACTCTGTGGTTTGGTGGCAATGCTTCTGGTGATATGAAGCTGAAGCCTCCCTTAGTTTATCATTCAGAGCACCCAAGAGCCCTTAAATACATAGCCAAAGGCTCTCTTCCTGTTGTGTGGAAGAGTAACCCCAAAGCCTGGGTTACACGGGCCATTTTCCAGTACTGGTTTTTCCACCACTTTTTCCTGGAGGTAGAGAAATATTGCTTGGGGAAGGACATTCCATTCAACATTCTTTTGCTTCTTGACAGTGCTCTGGGACAACCCCCATTCATGGACGACTTTCATCCCAAGGTCAAAGTAGTGCATCTGCCACTGAATACTACATGGCTCATCCAACCTATGGACAAGGGATATAATATAGTCGCTATAACATAGTGACTTTCAAGAAATATTATTTACGTCACACATTTTTCAGGCAGTAAAGGTGAGTGACAAATAGGAACAACCTTACAACAATTTTAGAAGGACTAAAACATCTACAAGGCCATAAAAAACATTGACTTTGCTTGGCATGAGGTTACGGCCATCTCCACGAAGGAGGTTTGGAAGAAACTTTGCCTGCAGTTTGTTCACAATTTTTGTGGATTTGAGAAGGTGGATGAGGAGTCCAAAGATGTCTTCAGCAACTTAGTGACCCTCAGCGAGAAGCTGGAGGTAGACCTGCAAGAGGACAACTTCACTGAACTCCTTGCTGTGCAACACAAGGAGCTTACTAATGAATACCTGATGGAATTGGAGGCCCAGAGAAAGAATGAAGAGAGACAAGAGGAAGAAGAAGTAACTGAAGAGATTCACCATTCAGGAAATGGCAAGGAAATTTTCTTTATTTGAGGAAGCACTGTTAGTTATTGAGGCACAGGACCTGAAGGTAAAACGGTACATGAAGGTTGCAGCAGCCGTTCAGAATGCAATCCAGTGCTACTGTGTCATCTATGATGGGAAAAAAGAACTACTACCCAGACATCACTGGATCGTTTTTTTTAGGAGGGTAGATAAAATTGAATCCAGCAAGGAACCAGAACCTGTGCCACCAATGTCAGGCATCAGTGAAATTGCAGCTTCCCCTCCGTCTCATATTGCTGATGATTTTTCAGTTCTACCATCTCCTACCTCCTCTCCCTCCTCCAGTCAGTAACTCTTTTTGCCTGTTCTCTCAATGCCAGCCCCTGCATGCCAGCTGTTATACTGTACTACTGTACAATACTTTTCAAGGTACTGAACTGTAAGATTAAAAATGTTTTCTTTATTTTTTGTGTTTGTTTGTTTTTATGTATTATTTGTGTGAAAAGTTTCCTAAACCTATTACAGTAAAGTACTATATAGCCGATTGTGTTAGTTGGGTACCTAGGCTAAATTTGTTGGAGTTACGAACAAATTGGACTTATGAACGCTCTCTCGGGATGGAACTCATTTGTATGTAGGGGACTTACTGTAAATGCAAAAAGAAGCACTGACAAAATACAACCCTATTTCGTGATAAAAACACTTAACAAATTAAGAGTACAAGGGGACTTCCTCAGCCTGATAAAAGGTATCTACAAAACCCACAACTAACTTTATACTTAATGGCAAAATATTGAATTATTTTCTTTAAGATTAGGTACAAGACAAAGGTATCCACTCTCATTGCTTCTATTCCACTTTGTATTGGAGGTTCCAAGCAGAGTAATTAGGCAAGAAAATAAAACAAAAGGCATCCAGATTAGAATAGAAGTAAAACTCTCTCTATTGTCAGTTGACATTATCTTGTATATAGACAATCTTAGAAAATTGTTATAACCATCTCTTATTCACTCCATTAGTGAAGGAGGGATCCCCTACCCTAAACAGTGTAAGACAGCTGAACACATGACACCAAACACTGTACAGATGAAATTGGCAGCAGTTCATTAATGCAGTATACTCACAGCTGGAGCGAGGAGGACACCATACACCATGCAGGGTCACACAGATGTTATACTTGGGTGCAGAGTGAAACAGCAGTAACTATGTAAGGCAGGCTTTATAGAAACCAAAAAGTGAGGTGTCCCTGATTCCCAATGGAGCAAGTGATTGGCTTATTTGAATGTTTTTACGAGCTGGCAGGGAGGTGAAACACATTAAGTTGAGGACTGGGTGGGGTGGATCTGGTCCAGTTGATAGGAGAACCAGCCAGGTGGGGAACCCTTCCTACTGGATGTGGAGCATATCTGGTGAGAGTAGGATAACTTGTGGTTATACATTTGGGGTCCTGAGGCTCAAAGATGTCAAAGGCAGCACTTGAAATTTTAGGCCTTACAATAGAGGAATACACAATAAATCTTTTAAAACTATTAAATATGTTCTTCAAGGTTGCAGAATATAAGGTCAATATATAAAAGTCAAATATATTTCTATATACAGTCAATGAAAAATACAAAAAGGAAATTAAAGCAAAAATATTCCATTTAAAATAGCCTAAAATAAAATAAATAGGAAGAAATTTAGCACAAGGAGTATAAGGCTTATACACTGAAAATTATAAAACATCATTGAAAGAAAGTATAGAAGACAAAGAAATGGAAAGGCAGTCCATGTTTATGGATATAAAGATTTAATATTGTTAAAATGGCAATATTCTCCAAATTTATTTACAGATTCATCACAATACCCATCAAAATCTGGGCCAGGTTTTGTAGAAGTGGACAACATGATCCTAAATTCATATGAAAATACAAGGGACTCAGAATAGCCAAAACAATTTTTAAAAATAAATAATTTGTAGGACTCAGATATCACATATTCCAAAACTTACTACAGAGTTATAATATTCAAGAGAGTATGGTACTGGTATAAGCATAGGCATATAGATAAACAGAGTAGAATTGAGAGATTGGAAATAAAACCAGCTATTAAAACCACCTATTACATGGTATCATTCATATGAAAATGCTGTAAGAGGAAAATACCTCGAGGGAGAGAGTAAATTAGTGGTTGCCTAGGTCTGGCAGTGGGGTGGGAGGTAATCAGGTGTGACTGCTATGGGTCTAAGGTTTATTTGGGGAGGGAGAATTATAATGTTCTAAATTTAGTTTGTGTTTACTTTGCACAAGTTTGTGAATATACTTGTATACTTTAAATTTGTGAGTTATATTGTATGTGCATTATATTGAAAGCCACTAAATGTATGTAGAATTAAAATCTATGAAAAATAATACAAAAGGCAAGAATGTGGTAAAAGTAAATAAAGTGTTCTAAGGTTCTAACATTATCAGAAAAATAGTAAAGTAATAATTTGTATTAGACTCTAATAAATACAGAGTACATGTTTTAATCTCTAGGATAGCTACTAAAATAATACTAACTGGATAAATAGGTATAAAGTTAATAGAAGGAAAAAGGAAAAATATAAAACGTTAAGAAGGTAGAAAAAAAAAGACAAGATAAAGTAGACTGGTAAGCCATAGCAAATATGGTAAATAGAAAATAAATGGTATGATACTAGATATAAATCCAAATATATTAGTAATTTTATTAAATATAAATAGACTAAATAAGTAAAATCTAAGATATCAAATTAAAAAGAATTTGAAAAAAAAAAACAAAAGAAAAATTTAAAAACCTATGCTGCCTAAAAGATACATACCCTTAATATAGGGATTCAGAGATGTAAAAAAGAGTGAAAAAGGATACTAATAAAAGAAGAATGCTTATTCAATATAACACAATATATACTTAAGCATTAGTGGAGATATGGTGTGATATTTGGTAATCATAAAATGATTAGTTCAAAAGAAAAGTGTTTCAATTTAAAAACTTCACCCAATAACAGCTCAAAATAGATAAAGAAAAACATAAATTATAGTTATGAAAGAAGAAATAGACAAATTCACAATGATATTTGGATAGTTTAACACATGGATGAAAAAATGAGCAATACAATTAAACTTGCAATAAAGAAATACACAGAACACACGACCCTACAAATTCAGAATATACATATTTTCAAGTCCACATGGAACATTTAAAAAATAACTACATGGTGGATTTTAAAGCACATCTTATAACTAAAATTATTCAAAAGTGTTCTCTGATACAGTAGCATTAGCCTGGACACTGATAATGAAAAGCATAATTAGGAAACCACCAAATGCTTGGAAATTGAGCTATATACTCACCCCAAATGATCAAACAAATAAAGGCCAAATAAGAACTTAAATGACATATATACACTAATACATATAAAATAGATTACTAATAAGAACCTGCTGTACAAAAAATAAATTAAATTTAAAAGAAATTCAAGAGAATTAGAAAATATTTTGAACTGAGTAATAATAATGATACAACATATCCAAAGTTTTGGAATACAGATGAACATTTTGAGGGAAATTTATGTTCTTTCATGCATATATTTTCATATCATGAATATATAAAAGGCCCCAAAATTGGATTTTTTTGTTTAAATCCATAAAACAAAATACAAATGTTCAACAGAGAAAAAAAAGCCAAAATTTAATTCTTTGATAAGAATAATGTGATAAATTACATTGTTGCTGCCAACTCCTCTCTCTCATGTAAGAAAATTATGCATTCATATCCATTGCTTTGTGATTTTACAGTCCCTTCCACTGTGAGCAAGTATTACTTCCGCATCACATGAATGCATTTGGCCTTATTACTTTCTTCAGCCAAGAGAATGTGGGTAGAAACAACACTGTGAGTGTTCCAAATCTAAGTCTTAAAAAAAATAGCAATTCTCTGCTCTCCCACTTGCACTTTTGTATTCTGACAGAAGTAGAATATGCCCAGAGTGTTTGCTAGTTTAAGAAAAATGAGGAGAAATGTGGACCAAAAACAATTCCTACTTGCAGACTGGACTAAGCCTAGCTGACCCAGGGAATAAAATAGAGCCAATCTACAAGTACATGAGGGAGAGAAAAATATTTATTATATAATGTTTGTTATGTTTTTCTCATAAAGCATGAATAAAGAAAAAGTTGCCTTATATTATTTATAAAATTGATGGGACTCTGGCAAGATAAGTCAAGAAATGAAGAGAGGAAACAAAAATCACCAATTTCATGAATGAAAAAGGGCACATTGCTATAGATCCTACAAATATTAAAAGGATAAGACAATATTGTGAAAAACTTTTATATCAATAATTTTGACAAATTAAATAACATGAGTAAGGTCCTTAAAAAGACAACTTACTAAACTATTAGAAAGAGAAAATCAGAGTACTTCGATCTATGTCTATTAAATGAAATGACTCTGCTAATAAGATCCTTTCCCTCCAAAAACAAACAAACAAAAAAGCAAGCAACAAACAAACAAAACACACCAGACTCACCTGACTTAAATGGTGAGTTTTTGTACACATTTTAGTAAAAAACTATACCAATCTTTCTCAAACTTTTCCAAAGGAAAAGAGAAAGACTACTTCTCATTTCATTTATGGGGCAGTATAACTTGCAGCCCAAAATTTGAGAAGAAAAGGGATTCTAGAAAATTTATCTCTCATGAATATGAATGCAAATATTTTAAGCAATACATTAACAAATCAAATCAAGGGCTTAATTACCCAAATATACAAACAGCTCATACAACTCAATAACAAAACAAAACAAACAACCCAATAGAAAAATGGGTAGAAAACTTAAATAGACATTTCTCCAAAGGAGACATATAGAGGGTCAATAGGTGCATGAAAAGATGTTCAGCACCACTAATTATTAAAGAAATGCAAACCAAAATTTCAGTGAGATACCACCTCACACTGGTCAGAATGGCCACCATTAAAAACTCTACAGTTAATAAATGCTGGAGAGTGTGTGGAGAAAAGGGAACCCTCCTACACTGTTGGTGAGCATGTAAATTGGTGCAGCCACTATGGAAAAGAGTATGTAGGCTCCTCAAAAAACTAAAAATAGAGTTACTATATGATCCAGAAATACCACTCCTGGGCATGAATCTGGACAAAACTATAATTTGAAAAGATATATGCACCCCTATGTTCATAGAAGCACTATTTACAATAGCCAAAACATCGAAATAATATAAATGTCCACTGACAGATGAATAGATAAAGAAGATGTGAGATATTTATATATAAAGGAATACTACTCAGCCATAAAATTGAATGAAATAATGCCATTTGCAACCACATGGATGGACCTAGCTATTATCGTATTAAGTGAAGTAAGTCAGACAAAGACAAACACCATATGATATCACTTACATGTGGAATCTAAAATATGGCATAAATGAACTTATCAATGAAACAGAAACAGACTCACAGGTGTAGAGAACATACTTGTGGTTGCCAAGGGGGAGAAGGGGGTGGGAGAGAAATGGGTTAGGAGATTAGGATTAGCAGATGCAAACTATTATATATATGTATAACTGAATCACTTTGTTGCACAACAGAAACTAACACAACACTGTAAATCAACTATACTTCAATAAAATAAACTTTTAAAAATAATTTTCCTTTATCAAAAAACACTGTGCAGATAGTGAAAATGGAAGTTGTATAGTGTGAGAAGGTATTTTTACACCTATACTCAATAGAAAATTTATATACAAAGTATATTTTTAAAAACTCTTTGAATTCTATAAGAAGAAGAACATTTCAAAAAGAAAGAAAAAAAGCAGAAAATCCCATAGAAATATGGGCAAAAAACCTTAACAAATCCTTCAGAAAAGTTCATCTTAATAACCAAAACACATATAAAAAGGTGCTCAATTTCACTAGTCAACAGGAAAACACTAGTTTTCTTATTGATGTAACAATGGTTTATAACATTATATAAGTTTTATGTATAAAATATTATACTTTGACTTCTGTATACACTACAGCGTGCTCACTACGAAAGGTTTAGTTTCCATTAATCAGCATACAGTTGACCCCCTTTACCTACCCCTTTTCTTCTCTGGTAACCACTACTCTGTTCTCTGTATCTATGTGTTTGTTTCTGTTTGGTTTGATTTGTTCATTTATTTTTATTTTTTTATATTCCAAAGATGAGTGAAATTATACGCTTTTTGCCTTTTTCCCTCTGACTTATTTCACTTAGCATAATACCCTGAAATTTCATCCACATTGTAACAAATGGCAAGGTTCATTTTTTTAAGGACTGAGTACTATTCCATTGAATATATATATATATATATATATATATATATATAATATCTTCTATATCCAGTATTGGAGATTCTTCAAAAATTAAGAATGCAAACTTTAACAACATACACACCAGAATTGCTAAAATGAAAAAGACAGTAAATACCAATTGTTGGTGTGGATCTGGAGAAATTGTAACCCTCATTAATAATTCTGGGAGTGTAAATTGATATAACTGTTTAAGAAAACTATTTGGCACTATTACTAAAGATGAACGAGGTCATATACTATGAAATAGGAATTTCACTCCTCAGCAAATATCCAACAGAAATTTGTACATTTGTTCACAAACACACACACAACAATGCTATAAATGTGCATAGCAGCATTATTCATGATAGGCAAACCTGGAAACAACTGGAACGTCCATCTAGAATAGAATAGATTAATACATTTGGGTTTACCCAAACAATGAGATACAATGCAGCAATTAAAATAGACAATAACAAGAATAACAATATGCATGAAATTTTTGAACAAAATATTAAGCATAAGCTATCCACAAGAGTGTATATATTTTATCATTCCATTTATATACAATTCAAATACAGGAAATACTGATTTATACTGTTTAGGATAGGGTTTAGGACCAGAAATGCGCATAAGGGACCTTGTGTTTCTTGATATAGATGTTAGTAGTATGATTGTTTTCAAGGATCTACAAATTCATTGAGCTCTACACTTATGACACATGCACTTTTTCTATGCATTTTTTTTTTGTGTGTGTGCTAGGCGGGCCTCTCACTGTTGTGGCCTCTCCCGTTGCGGAGCACAGGCTCCGGACGCGCAGGCTCAGCGGCCATGGATCACGGGCCCAGCCGCTCCGCAGCATGTGGGATCTTCCCGGACCGGGGCACGAACCTGTGTCCCCTGCATCAGCAGGCGGATTCTCAACCACTGTGCCACCAGGGAAGCCCTCTATGCATGCTTTTAAGAAATTGCTTAGTGGTTAAACAAAGACATTCTGAGGAAGTCACATTTTAGGTATGACCTAAAGATGAATATGACATTTTACCAGAAGAGAGTAATGCAGAGGAAACACCATGCATGAAATCCTTGAAGAGAAAAAAAAAAGACATTTTGGAGGAAATGAAAGGAGACCAATCTGGCAGGAATGTCAAGATTAAGAGTGAGAATGACATGAGATGAAGCTGATGTACAGCCCTGAAGACCATGTTAAGAATTTTGAACATTATCCCAAGAGTAACGAGAAGCCATAGAAGAATTTTAATGAGTAAAATGATGTATTCCAAATTACTGCTATTTAAAAAATATCATATGCTGTAAGGACAATGTGTTGGAGTACAGCAAAACTGAGTGTTAGGAAACAGATTGGGAGTCTACATAAGAAATAATTGCTTACATCAAGTTTGGGGCAGTGGAATTAAAAACACATGGACATATTCAATAAATATTTTAGAGGTAGAGTTAGCAGGAATTGATGATGGATTGGTTGTGGGAAGTAAAGGGGAGATATTTATCATTTGACTCACAAGTGTATGGTTTGTTCAGCTGGGTCATGCTGGAGAGATGGAGAAGACTAAAGAAAAAGTAACTTTGGAGTGATGAATACAAATTTACTTTCATGTATATTTTAATTTTAATTATGAAAAATTATAAAGTGAACCATCTTAACCCTTTTTAAATGTACACCTCAGCAGTATTTAGTATATTAACATTTTAGTGCAAAAGATCTCTAGAACTTTTTCATCTTACAAAACTGAAACTCTAAATCCACTTAACACCTTCCTATATCCCACTCCACCTAGCCCCTGATAACCACCACTCTATTTTTTTCTATGAATTTGATTATGTCAGATACTTCATATAAGTGGAATAACACAGTATTTTCTTTTCAAAGTCAATACATGTGACAGGATTTCCTTCCTTTTCAAGGCTAAATAATATTGTATTGCATGTATATACCATATTTTGTTTATCCATTCATTTGTTGATGCGCATTTGGGTTGCTTAACTCAAGATCTTTAAAAAAAGACTTTTTCCAGTTTTATTGACATAAAATTGACATACAGCACTGTATAAGTTTAAGGTGTACAGCACAATCATTGACTTACATACATCATGAAATGATTATCACAATACATTTCGTGAATATCCATCATCTCATGTAGGTACAACATTAAAGAAACAGAAAAAAGTATTTTTCCTTGTACTGAAAATTCTTAGGTTTCTTCACTTAACAACTTTCATATATAACATAAAGTGGTATTAATTATATATATCATGTTGTAGATTACATTTATCTTATTACTGGAAGCTTATACATTTTGACTGTCTTTATCCAATGCCCCCACCTCCTATACCCTGCCCCTGGTAACCACAAGTCAGATCACTTTTTCTATGAGTTTGTTTTTGGAATATTATTGACCTACAAAACTACATTAGTTCCTGTTACACAACATACTGGTTTGATATTTCTATACATTTCAAAATGATCACCATGATGTCTAGTTATGATACGACATATGACACCATACAAAAATATGACATATTTATTGACTATATTTCCCAAAGAGCATTTCATACACATGGCTCATTCCTTTTGCAACTGAAAGTTTGTAACTCTTAATATGCTTCACCTATTGCTTCCCCCCAACCAATGACCCTCCACTCTGGCAAACACCTATTTCTTCTCTGTATCTATAATTCTGTTTCCATTTTGTTATGTTTGTTTATTTGTTTAGTTTGTTAGATTCCACATATAAGTGATATCATACAGTATTTGTCTTTCTCTGTCTGAATTATTTCACTTAGCATAATACCCTCCAGGTTTATACATGTTTTTGCAAATGGCAAGATTTCACTCTTTTTATGGCTGAGTAATATTCCATTGTATATACACTACAACTTCTTTATTCCTTCATCTATTGATGTGCACTTAGGAGACTTCCATATCTTGGTTATTGTAAATAATGCTGCAGTGAACATAGAGGTGCATATATCTTTTCTTTTTTTTTAACATCTTTATTGGAGTATAACTGTTTTACAATAGCGTGTTAGTTTCTCCTTTACAACAAAGTGAATCAGTTATACATATACATATGTTCCCATATCTCTTCCCTCTTGCATCTCCCTCCCTCCCACCCTCCCTAGCCCAACCCTGTAGGTGGTCACAAAGCACAGACACTGTATGACAGACTCCAGGTCTATCCACCTCATTACAAATAACTCAGTTTCATTTCTTTTTATGGCTGAGTAATATTCCATTGTATATATGTGCCACATCTTCTTTATCCATTCATCTGTTGATGGACACTTAGGGTACTTCCATGCCCTGGCTATCGTAAATAGAGCTGCAATGAACATTTTGGTACTTGACTCTTTTTGAATTATGGTTTTCTCAGGGTATATGCCCAGTAGTGGGATTGCGGGGTCGTATGGTAGTTCAGATAAATACTTAAGGGTGGAATTGCTGGATCATATGGTAGTGTAATTTTTAACATTTTGAGTAACCTCCATACTGTTTTCCATTGTTGCTTTTCCCTTGATGCTTTTAATATTCTCTCTTTATCTTTTTTTAATAACATATTTATTGGAGTGCAATTGCTTTACAGTGGTGTGTTAGTTTCTGTTCTATAACAAAGTGAATCAGTTACACATATACATATGTCCCCATATCTCTTCCCTCTTGTGTCTCACTCCCGCCCAACCTCCTATCCCACCCCTCTAGGTCGTCACAAAGTACAGAGCTGATTTCCCTCTACTATGTGGCTGCTTCCCACTAATTATCTATTTTACGTTTGGTAGTGTATATACGGCCATGCCACACTCTCATTTTGTCCCAGCTTACCCTTCTCCCTCCTCGTATCCTCAAGTCCATTCTCTACTAGGTCTGTGTCTTTATTCCCATCTTGCCCCTAGGTTCTTCATGACCACATTTTTTCTTTTAATTTTTTTTTTAGATTCCATATATATGTGTTAGCATACGGTATTTGTTTTTCTCTTTCTGACTTACTTCACTATGTATGATGGACCATATATGCGTGGGTTTATCTCTGGGCTTTCTATCCTGTTCCATTGATCTATATTTCTGTTTTTGTGCCAGTACCATACTGTCTTGATTACTGTAGCTTTGTAGTATAGTCTGAAGTCAGGGAGCCTGATTCCTCCAACTCCATTCTTCTTTCTCAAGATTGCTTTGGTTATTTGGGATCTTTTGTGTTTCCATACTAATTGTGAAATTTTTTGTTGTAGTTCTGTGAAAAATGCCAGTGGTACTTTGAAAGGGATTGCATTGAATCTGTAGATTTCTTTGGGTAGTAAGGTAATTTTCACAATGTTGATTCTTCCAATCCAAGAACATGGTATATCTCTCCATCTATTTGTAACATCTTTAATTTTTTTCATCAGTGTCTTATCATTTTCTGCATACAGACCTTTTGTCTCCTTAGGTAGGTTTATTCCTAGATATTTTATTCTTTTGGTTGCAGTGGTAAATGGGAGTGTTTTCTTAATTTCACTTTCAGATTTTTCATCATTGGTGTATAGGAATGTAACAGATTTCTGTGCATTAATTTTGTATCCTGCTACTTTACCAAATTCATTGATTAGCTCTAGTAGTTTTCTGGTAGCATCTTTAGGATTCTCTATGTATAGTATCGTCATCTGCAAACAGTGACAGTTTTACTTCTTCTTTTCCAAATTGTATTCCTTTTATTTCTTTTTCTTCTCTGAATGCCATGGCTAGGACTTCCAAAACTACATAAAAGAATAGTGGTGAGAGTGGACATCTTTGTCTTGCTCCTGATCTTAGGCGAAGTGCTTTCAGTTTTTCACCATTGATAATGATGTTTGTTGTGGGTTTGTCATATATGGCCTTTATTATGTTGAAGTAGGTTCCGTGCTGATAGCCGTGGCTCGCACCTGTCTCTGGAGCTCGTTTAGGCGTTGCTCTGAATCCCCTCTCCTCGTGCACCCCAAAACAATTGTCTCTTGCCTCTTCAGCAGCTACAGACTTTTTCCTGGGCTAGCCGTGGCACACTAGCCACCTTCAGGCTGTGTTCACCCAGCCAATCCCAGTCCTCTCCCTGGTGTCTGACCTCCAAAGCCCAAGCCTCAGCTCCCAGCTCCCACCTATCCTGGCGTGTGAGCAGACAAGCCTCTCGGGCTTCTGAGTGCTGGTTGGCACAGATCCTCTGTGCGGGAATCTCTCTGTTTTGCCCCTCACACCCCTGTTGCTGCACTCTCCTCTGTGGCTCCGAAGCCCCCCACTCCACCCACAGTCTCCGCCCATGAAGGGGCTTCCTAGTGTGTGGAAACCTTTCCTCCTTCACAGCTCCCTCCCACTAGTGCAGGTCCCATCCCTATTCTTTTGTCTCTGTTTTTTCTTTTTTCTTTTCCCCTACCCACATACATGGGGGAGTTTCTTGCCCTTTGGGAGGTCTGAGGTCTTCTGCCATCGTTCAGTAGGTGTTCTGTAGGCATTGCTCCACATGTAGATGTATTTCTGATGTATTTGTGGGGAGGAAGGTGATCTCCACGTCTTACTCTTCCACCATCTTGAAGCTCCCCCTTCTCTCTTTATCTTTCAGTTTTGCCATTTTACATACAGTATGTCTTGGTGTGGTCCTTTTTGGGTTGATTCTATTTGAGACTCTCTGGACTTGGATGTCTGTTTCATTTCCCAAGTTAGGGAACTTTTCAGCTTTTATGTCTTCAAATATGTATTTTTCCCCTTTCTCTCTCTCTTCTCCTTCTGGGACCCCCATAATGAGGTTAGTGTGCTTGATGTTGTCCCAGAGGTCTCTTAAACTGTCCTCATTTTAAAAATTCTTTTTTTTCTTTATTCTCTTCAACTTCCATGATTCCCAGTACTCTGTCTTTAGTTCACTGTTTTATTCCTCTTTATTACATAGTCTACAGTTGTTCCCTTCTAGTGTATTTTTCATTTCAGCTACTGTATTCTTCATCTCTGTTTTGTTCTTCATATTTTCTAACTCTAATAAACTTCTTTCTTCTCACTCTGTTAATCGATTTTTTTCCAAGTTCTTTGAGCATCTTTAGATCAGTACCTTGAAATCTTCATCTGGTAGATTTCTTACCTTCCCTTCCTCTGGAGTTTTATCTTCTTACTTCATTTGGAACATATTCCTCTGTTTCCTAATTTTGCCTAATTTGTTGTTTTTATTTTTATGTATTCAGTTACATTTCCCAACCTTGGAGAAGTGACATTTTGTAGGAGATTCCTGTGGGTCCTAGCAGCATACCCCTCTCTTATAACCAGAGGTATATGCTCTAGACGTACCCCTTATATGGGCTGCATGTGTCTTTCTGATATGGTGGGCTGACTACTGTGAGCAATCTGGTAGTAGTGGCTGACCCCTGGTTCAATTGATTGCTAGACTCTGCCTTGTGGGGGCTGCTAGCCATTGGTAAGTGGGGCCAGGTCACAAGGCAGCTGCCTGTGGAGCCCCAGGGTGTCCCATGGCTAGTGCCAGTTCACTGGTGTTTTGAACCTGGTCCCAAGGTCTCTCACTGCAGGCCACTGGGGATCCCAGAGCTGGAGTTGACATGCTGGTGTGAAAGACTGTTTCCTGACATCACTGGCTACAAAGTCCATGGTGTCCAAAAGCTTGTGTCAGCTTGCTAGTGGGTGGGGTCAGATACAAGGTCAGCTGGCTGAATGGCCCAAGGTGTCCCAGTGTTGATGTTGGCCCACTGGTGGGTGGTGCTGGGGCTCAGGGGGTCCTCATGTTGGTGCTGGCCTGCTGATGAGTAAGATGGGGTATAGCAGGCTGTGGGACTGCATTGTTTCTGGTGCTTTTAAGCTACCACCATTGGGTGGAGGAGGTGTCCAGGGGATCCTGGGGCTGGTGCACATCCACTGGTGGGTGAGGTCATGTGGGAGAGAACTGGCCACTCATTGGTGGAGCCATGTCCTGAGTTCTCTGGCTACTTGTTGCAGAGGTACTGGCACTGGCTCATTGGTCGACAGAGTTGGATCCTAGGGTCCCTGGCTGCAGGGCCCTTGGGGTCCTAGAATTGGTATTGGCCATTTTATGGATTGGGAAAGATCTCCATGCCTGGCTGTGGGACCCAGATAGTCCCAGAGCTAGTGCCCGTACATTGGTGGGCAGGTCTGTGTCCTGGCCCTTCTGGTGGACAGGGTTGTATCATGGGGTGGCTGGTGGGACAGGCGATCTCAAGACAGCTGTTGGGTGGGGCTGTTTCATTCCCAGGCTAGCTGCTGGCTTGAGGCATCCCAGTAACAGTGTGGAGCTGGTTGCCGGTGCTAATAAGCTACAGGGAAGATTCCAAAATGGCACTTGCCAGCCCTTGTGTTTTGTGGTACAATGAGCTCCAAAAATGGCTGCCACCAGTATCTATGTGAGCTCCTTTCCTCCTGCCTCTGGGAAGGCACTCCAAGATCAGCAGGTGGATCTGATCAAAGCGTCTTTTAAATAACTGCTTTTTCCCTGTGTCTCAGAGCATGTGAGATTTTGTGTGTGGTCTTTAAATGTGGAGTCTCTATTTCCTACAGCTTTCTGTTTCTCCTGAAAGTAAGCCCCACTGACCCTTAAAGCCAAATGATCCAAGGGCTTGTCTTCCTGGTGCAGAACCCCCAGACTGGGGAGTCTGATGTGAGGCTCAGACTCCTCAATCCTTGGAGAGAATCTCTGCAATTGTAATTATTCTCCTGTTTTTGAGTCACACACCAGGGGTTATGGGTCTTATCTATGCCCCTCCTACTTGTGTCATTGTGGTTTATTCTTTATACCTTTAGTTGTAGAAGATATTTTCAATTAAAATTCTGGCATTTCATATCAATAATTTCTCTGTAAATAGTTGTAAGTTTGGTGTGCCCATGGGAGAAAATGAGCTCAAGGTCTTCCTACTCCTTACTCTGTCATCTTGGCCTCTTCCACTACTTCATATATTTTAAGTTTGAGAATGCTTTGAACTTTCAAGTGGAAACACCAAGAAGGCAACTGTATATTAGAGGATAGAGTATTGAAGGTACAAAATGAATGACAAAGCTTAAGGAAAACCCAAAGATTAGTTGTTCAGACTCTATTCAACAACAGACTCTATTTTTATTAGATATCTTTTGATAAATTTATTTCTTCTAAACTTAATCATATAGGTGACAGTGGCATGCATAATTTACTTGTATAGAAATAAATCTTGCTAAAGCAACATCCTATGATGGTGGCAACTTACCTGGTTTTGTTTCTCTGCTTGTGAACATCTTGATTGCAATAATCATATAGGATTTAAATGTTACTTGGTGTTCTTAAACTTCAGATTTATTAATGCTTAAAAGAGTATTAATTATATATATATATATAAGTATAACTGAATAACTTTGCTATACCACTGAAACTAACACAATATTGTAAATCAACTACAGTTCAATTTAAAAAATACATTAACCTACATATTGATATGGAATAATGATATTAAAACTCTAAATGATATGTGATCATTAACTTATAACTCATATATAACCATGTTGTGCATATATATATAATCATTATATATCATATATATTTTAAACATATTTACTGAAGTATAATTACATTACATTCTTGTGTTTGTTTCTGCTGTATAACAAAGTGAATCAGCTATACATATACATATATCCACATATCCCCTCCCTCTTGCATCTTCCTCCCACCCTCACTATCCCACCCCTCTCTAGGCGGTCACAAAGCACTGAGCTGGTCTCCCTGTGCTATGTGGCTGCTTCCCACTACTTATTTTACATTTAGTAGTGTATATATGTTAATGCCACTCTCTCACTTCGTCCCAGCTTACCCTTCACCCTCCCTGTGTCCTCAAGTCCAGTCCTTATGGCTACAACTTTATTCCTGTCCTGCCCTTAGTTTCTTCATAAACATTTTTTTTAGAATCCATATATATGTGTTAACATACAGTATTTGTTTTTCTCTTTCTAACTTACTTCAATCTGTATGACAGATTCTAGTTCCATCCACCTCACTAAAAATAACTCAGTACCTTTTCTTTTTATGGCTGAGGAAAATTCCATTGTATATATGTGCCACATCTTCTTTATCCATTCATCTGTCTATGGATGAATAGGTTGCTTCCATGTCTTGGCTATTGTAAATAGAGCTGCAATGAACACTGTGGTACATGATTTTTTGAATTATGTTTTTCTCAGGCTAAATGACCTGTAGTGGCATTGCTGGCTCATATGATAGTTCTATTTTTAGGTTTTTAAGGAACCACCATACTGTTCTCAATAGTGGCTGTATCAATTGACATTCCCACCAACAGTGCAAGAGAGTTCCCTTTTCTCCACAACCTCTCCAGCATTTATTGTTTGTAGATATTTTGATGATGGCCATTCTGATCAGTGAGAGGTGATACGTCATTGTAATCTTGATTTGCATTTCTCTAGAGATTAGTGATGTTGAGCATACTTTTGTGTGTTTGTTGTCAATCTGTATATCTTCCATAGGGAAATGTCTATTTAGGTCTTCTGCCCATATTGGAATGGGTTGTTTGTTTTATTGATATTGAGCTGCATAAGCTGCTTGTAAATTTTTGAGATTGATCCTTTGTCTGTTGCTTCATTTACAAATATTTTCTCCCATTCTGAGGGTTGTCTTTTCATTTTGATTATGGATTCTTTTGCTGGGCAAAAGCTTTGAAGTTTCATTAGGTCTCATTTATTTATTTTGATTTTTATTTCCTTTTCTCTAGGAGATGGGTCAAAAAGGATCTTGCTATGATTTACGTCATAGAGTGTTCTGCCTATGTTTTCCTCTAGAGTTTTATTGTGTCTTACCTTACATTTAGGCCTCTAATCCATTGTGAGTTTATTTCTGTGTATTGTATTAGGGACTGTTCTAATTTCATTGTTTTCCATGTAGCTGTCCAATTTTCTCAGCACCACTTGTTGAAGAGCCTGTCTTTTTGATATTATATATTCTTCCTTCCTTTATCAAATATAAGGTGACCATATAAGGTGTGGGTTTATGTCTGGGCTTTCTGTCCTGTTCCACTGATCAATATTTCTGTTTTTCTGTCAGTAGCATACTGTTTTGATTACTGTAGCTTTGTAGTATAGTCTGAAGACAAAGAGCCTGATTCCTCCAGGTCCATTTTTCTTTCTCGAGATTGTTTTGGTTATTTGGGGTCTTTTTTGTTTCTACAGAAGTTGTGAAATTTTTTTTTCTAGTTCTGTGAAAAACGCCATTAGTAATTTGATAGGGATGCATTGAATCTGTAGATTGCTTTGGGTAGTATAAACATTTTCACAATGTCAATTCTTCCAATCCAAGAACATGGTATATCTCTCCATCTGTTTGTATCATCTTTAATTTCCTTCATTAGTGTCTTACAGTTTTCTACATACAGGTCTTTGTCATCTGAGGTGGGTCTTTTCCTAGGTATTTTATTCTTTTTGTTGCAATGGTAAATGGGTGTGTTTTCTTAATTTCACTTTCAGGTTTTCCATCATTAGTGTATAGGAATGCAAGAGATTTCTGTGCATTCATTTTGTATCCTGCTGCTTTACCAAATTCATTGATTAGCTCACATATTTTTCTGATAGCATCTTTAGGATTCTCTATGTATTGTATCATATCATCTGCAGTGACAGTTCTACTTCTTTTCTCTTTTAGATTCCTTTTATTTATTTTTCTTCTCTGATTGCTGTGGCTAAAACTTCCAAAGCTATGTTAAATAATATTGGGGAAAGTGGGCAACCTTGTCTTTTTCCTTTCTTAGTGGAAATGGTTTTAGTTTTTAACAATTGAGAATGATGTTGGCTGTGGGTTTGCCATATATGGTCTTTATTATGTTGAGGTAGGTTCCCTCTATGCCTACTTTCTGGAGGGTTTTTATCATAAATGGGTGCTGAATTTTGTTGAAAGCTTTTTCTACATATATTGAGATTATCATATGATTTTATCCTTCAATTTTTTAATATGCTATATAGCATTGATTGATTTGAGTATATTGAAGAATCCTTGCATATCTGGGATAAACGCCACATGATCATGCTCTATGATCCTTTTAATGTGCTGTTGGATTTTGTTTGATAGTATTTTGTTGAGGATTTTTGCATCTATGTACATCAGTGATATTGGTCTGTAGTTTTCTTTCTTTGTGACATGTTTGTCTAGTTTTGGTATCATGGTGATGGTGGCCTCATAGAATGAGTTTAGGAGTGTTCCTCCCTCTGCTATATTTTGGAAGAGCTTGAGAAGGACACGTGTTACTTCTTCTCTAAACGTTTGATAGAATTCACCTGTGAAGCCATCTGGTCCTGGGCTTTTGTTTGTTGGAAGATTTTAAATCACCATTTCAATTTCAGTGATTGTGATTGGTCTGTTCATATTTTCTGTTTCTTGCAGGTTCAGTCTCAGAAGGTTGTGCTTTTCTAAGAATTTGTCCATTTCTTCCAGGTTGTCCAATTTATTGGCTTATAGTTCCTTGTAGTAATCTCTCATGATACTTTGTATTTCTGCAGTGTCATTTGTTACTTCTCCTTTTTCATTTCCAATTTTGTTGATTTCAGTCTTGTACCTTTTTTTTCTTGATGAGTCTGGCTAATGGTTTATCAATTTTGTTTATCTTCTCAAAGAACCTGCTTTTAGTTTTATTCATCTTTGCTACTGTTTCCTTCATTTCTTTTTCATTTATTTCTTATCTGAACTTTATGATTTCTTTCTTTCTGCTAACTTCTGGGTTTTTTTGTTCTTCTTTCTCCAATTGCTTTACGTGTAATGTTAGGTTGTTTATTTGAGATTTGTCTCGTTTCCTGTGGTAGGATTTTATTGTGATAATCATCCCTCTTAGAACTGTTTTTGCTGCATCCCCTAGGTTTTGGGTCATCGTGTCTCCATTGTCATTTGTTTCTAAGTATTTTTGATTTCCTCTTTGATTTCTTCAGTGATCTCTTTTTTATTTAGTAGTGTATTGCTTAGCCTCCATGTTTTTGTAGTTTTTACAGTTCTTTTTTTCCTGTAATTGATACCTAGTCTCATAGCGTTGTGGTAAGAAAAGATACTTGAAATGATTTCAATTTTCTTAAATTTACCAAGGCTTGACTTGTGACCCAGGATATGATCTATCCTGGAGAATGTTCCATGAGCACTTGAGAAGAAAGTGTATTCTGTTGTTTTTGTATGGAATGTCCTATAAATATCATTTAAGTCCATCTTTTTTAATGTGTCATTTAAAGCTTGTGTTTGTGCTTCCCTGGTGGTGCAGTGGTTGAGAGTCCGTCTGCCGATGCAGGGGACATGGGTTCATGCCCCAGTCCAGGAGGATCTCACATGCCACGGAGCAGCTGTGCCCATGAGCCATGGCTGCTGAGCCTGCATGTCCAGAGCCTGTGCTCCACAAACGGAGAGGCCACAACAGTGAGAGTCCCATGTACCACAAAATAAATAAATAAATAAATAAATAAATAAATAAATAAAGCTTGTGTTTCCTTATTTATTTTCTTTTTGGATGATCTGTTCATTGCTGAAAGTAGGATGTTAAAGTCCACTATTATTATTATGTTTCTGTTGCATTACCCTTTTGTGGCTATTAGCATTTGCCTTATGTATTGTTGTGCTCCTATGTAGGGTCCATAAATATTCACAATTGTTATGTCTTCTTGGATTGATCCTTTGCTCATTATGCAGTATCTTTTTTTTGTCTCTTATAATAGTCTTTATTTTAAAGTATATTTTGTCTCATGTGAGAATTGTTACTTCAGCTTTCTTTTGATTTCCATTTGCATGGAATATCTTTTTCTGTCCTCTCACTTTCAGAAGTATGTTGTGTCCCTAGGTCTGAGGTGGGTCTCTTGTGGACATCATATGTACGGATCTTGTTTTGGTATCCATTCAGCCAGTGTACGTCTTTTGGTTTGAGCATTTAGTCCATTTACATTTCAGGTAAGTATTGATATGTATGTCACTATTAACATTTTCTTAATTGTTTTGGGTTTGGTTTTGTAGGTGTTTTCATTCTCTTGTTTTTCCTGCCTACAGCAGTTTGTTTTCCATTTGTTGTAAAGCTGGTTTGGTGGTGTGAATTCTCTTAGCTTTTGCTTTTCTGTTAAGGTTTTAATTTCTCTATCTAATCTGAATGAGATCCTTGCTGGGTAGAGTAATCTTGGTTGTAGGTTTTTCCCTTTCATCACTTTAAATATGTCCTGCCACTGCCTTGGGGCTTGCACAGTTTCTGCTGAAATATCTGCCATTAACCTTATGGGGAGTCTCTTGTATGTTATTTATTGCTTTTCCCTTGCTGCTTTTAATATTTTTTCTTTGTATTCAATTTTTGATAGTTTGATTAATATGTGTCTTGCCCTGTTTCTCCTTGGATTTATCCTTATGGGACTCTCTGTGGTCCCTGGACTTGATTGTCTATTTCCTTTCCCATATTAGGGAAGTTTTCAACTATAATCTCTTCAAATATTTTCTCAGTCCCTTTCTTTTTCTCTTCTTCTTCTCAGAACCCTATAATTCAAATGTTGGTGTGTTTAATGTTTTCCGAGAGGTCTCTGAGACTGTCCTCAATTCTTTTCATTCTTTTTTCTTTATTCTGCTCTGCTTTAGTTTTTCTCCCTATTTTATATTCTGGGTCACCTATCCCTTCTTCTGCCTCAGTTATTCTGCTATTGATTCCTTCTAGAGAATTTTTAATTTCATTTTTTGTGTTGTTCATCATTGTTAGTTTGCTCTTTCATTCTATTTCCTTGTTAAATGTTTCTTGTATTTTCTCCATTCTATTTCCAAGATTTTGGATCATCTTTACTATCATTATTCTGAATTCTTTTTCAGGTAGACTGCCTATTTCCTCTTCATGTTTTTGGTTTGGTGGGTTTTTTCTTTGTTCCTTCATCTGTTTTGAATTTCCCTGTCTTCTCATTTTGCTTAACTTACTGTGTTTGGGGTCTCTTTTTCACAGGATGCAGGTTCATAGTTCCTGTTGTTTTTGGTGTCTGGATAGTGGATAATTGGTTCAGTGGGTTGTGTAGGCTTCCTGGTGGAGGTGATTGGTGTCTGTGTTCTTGTGGATGAGGCTGGATCTTGTCTTTCTGATGGGCAGGACCGCATCCGGTGGTGTGTTTTTGGGGTGTCTATGACCTTATTATTATTTTAGGCAGCCTCTCTGCTAATGGGTGGTGTTGTGTCCCTGTATTACTAGTTGTTTGGCATTTGGTGTCCAGCACTGGAGCTTGCTGGTCATTGAGTGGACCTGACTCTTAGTGTTGAGATGGAGATCTCTGGGAGAGCTCTTGCTGATTGATATTACTTGGGTCCGGGAAGTCTCTGGTGGTCCAATGTCCTGAACTTGCCTCTCCCACCTCAGAGGCTCAGGGCTGACAACCAGCTGGAGTACCGAGACACTGTCAGCCACACAGCTCAGAAGAAAAGTGAGAAAAAGTAGAAAGAAAACAAAATTTTAAAATAAAATAAATTTATTAAAATAAAAACATACATATTTTTGAAATAAAAAGAATAAAAAAGTAATAAAAAACAGCAGAGAGCAACCAAACCAGTAAACAAATCCACCAATGATAACAAGCACTAAAAACTATACTAAGATAAACATAAAAATCCGAAACCAGTCAGTCGCATGCAGTAAACCCCAAGTCTACATATGCTCTCAAAGTCCATGGCTTCAATTTTGGGATGATTCATTGTCTATTCAGGTATTCCTCAGATGCAGGGTATATCAAGTTGATTGTGGAGATTTAATCTGCTGCTCCTGAGGCTGCACAGAAAGATTTCCCTTTCTCTTCTTCTCTTGCACAGCTCCTGGGTTTCAGGTTTGGTTTTAACCCTACTTCTGCATGCAGGTCCCCCTCTGGTGTCTATTCTTTGCCCAGAGAGGAGGGGGTTAAAGGAGCAGCTGATTAGGGGGTTCTGGCTCACTCAGACCAGGGGGAGTAGGGGGTATGGAATGCAGGGTGAGCTTGAAGGGGCAAGCTTGGAGGGGCAGAGGCCTTTTTGACATTGCAACAGCCTGAGGCATGCCATGTGTTCTCCTGGGGTTGTTGTCACTTGATCACGGGACCTTGGCAGTGGCAGACTGCACAGGCTCCCGGGAGGGGAGGTGTGTATAGTGACCTGTGCTTGTACACAGGATTCTTGGTGGCTGCAGCAACAGCCTTAGCATTTCATGCCTGTCTCTGGTGTCTGCGCTAATAGCCGCAGCTATCACCCGTCTCTGAAGCTCGTTTAGGCATCGTTCTGAATCTCCTCTCTTTGTGCACCTCAAAACAATGGTCTGTTTACTCTTAGGCAGGTCCAGACATTTTCCCAGACTCCCTGCTGGCTAGCTTTGGTGCACTAGCCTCCTTCAGGCTGTGTTCATGCAGCCAGTCCTCCCCCTGGGATCTGAACTCCGAAACCGAAGCCTCAGCTCTGAGCCCCTACCAGACCTGGCAGGTGAGCTGACAAGCCTCTCAGGCTGGTGAGTGCTGGTTGGTACCAATCCTCTGTGTGGGAATCTCTCCGCTTTGCCCTCTGCACCCCTGCTGTTGTGCTCTCCTTTGTGGCTCTGAAGCTTCCCCCCCACACACACCCTGTTTCCACCAGTGAAGGGGATTCCTCGTGCATGGAAACCTTTTCTCCTTCACAGCTCCCTCCCAGAGGTGTTGGTCCCATCCCTATTCTTTTGTGTCTGGTTTTTCTTTTTTTTTTCTTTTACCCTACCCAGGTACGTGGGGAGTTTCTTGCCTTTTGGGAAGTCTGAGGTCTTCTGCCAACATTAAGTAGGTGTTCTGTATGACTTGTTCCACATGTAGATGTATTTTTGATGTAGTTTTGGGGAGGTAGGTGATCTCCATGTCTTACTCTTCTGCCATCTAAGGTCCTCCCTCTATCATATATATTTAACTGTCATATATTAGTTATGTTTAACCATTGTATATTATACATGTAACCTATTTTTTATTTTAAAATAGAATGTGAACTCTATTTTAATTGTATAATCATAACTGATAAGGTTACATAGAATGATTTCCCTACAGTAGTGGGTGGAAATATGGCAAAAAATTTAATGGATAAAGATAAAATATTTAGAAAAGGAACCATAACAACAAGAAATTTGAAAAGTAGATAAATGGAAAAAACAACAATAGAAGAAGCTAAGCGGTGATAAAGGAAAGCATTTTTCTAGATCAGGAATATTGGAAGATGCTTCAAGAATTAAGTAAACTACCAAGATTACTGATTAATAGCAGGGTTACTCATTAGTCAACTTTTTTTTTTTTTTTCAGTACGCGGGCCGCTCACTGTTGTGGCCTCTCCCATTGTGGAGCACAGGCTCCAGATGCGCGGGCCCAGTGGCCATGGCTCACTGGCCTAGCCGCTCTGCGGCATGTGGTATCTTCCTGGACTGGGGCACGAACCCATGTCCCCTGCATTGGCAGGCGGACTCTCAACCACTGTTCCACCAGGGAAGCCCATTAGTCAACTTTTTATAAGCACATGGAAGAACATTTCCTTGATTCTGTAACGGATTTCTTATAAATCTAAATCCGTGCATGACCATCAAGAAGAATGTGCTCTGAACTGAAAGTCTGTGCTAGGTAAAATTTGGGGTTTAGAAATTCTTTACAAAGCCATGTTCTCCAATACGGTCAACAGTATTTTCAAATGTTTTCGGCAAAGTTAGACTAAAGAAACAGAAGAAGTTTGTTTGTTTGTTTGTTTTTCTGTGGCTGGGGGAGAGTGTATTTGAATCGCAAAGTTTTTATTAAAGGCTGTTGGATATGTTTGAAGCGGACTTTCAGAAGGATTCTAAAATTGAAAACTTTAGAGTCTTTCAAGTTGAATGCCTTTAAAGTCATTTCAAATTCTTTCTACTCTACCCATTCCTAAAATTATAATATGATATTGCATTGAGATTGGATGATGATAAAACAGTACTACTGAGAGTGCAAATCTGAGGCAACTATTTGCCATTTTTGTAGCAATATTGTATGTGCAATGATTTAAAATAATGTCATTGGTTTTCCAAATAGTAATGTGACCATCTCAGTCAGTTTTGTTAATTTTATTGATGAGATTATTTTCCATATTGCTTTTCTTACTAATTCACATACACATATGGAGATTATTGCAACACAGCACAACATTTATTATTTACTTTTTTATCAAGACTCTTCAAGAAAAATGTTGTTATAAAGATGCACTTTTTAAATAAGAAAAATTTGTAATCTCCAAGATAGTTATTTTTCTTGTTATCTCTGCTGCATCTGAACTAAACTGAACATACATGCAATTCCAGTTTATAGTCAAAGTTTGTTTGAATATGCATTCTTCTGTGTTATATGATTTTACAGTGGAAATAAAACATGGCATTTGTCCCAATAGACTATGAATGTGCTCACATTGTGCCAAACATCTGGATAAAATGAAACAATTTCATCAGTTGTCTGGCTATATTGCAATATCTACATGTTGTTTGCTGGGCAGATGAAGCATCAGTGTAACAATAGATTCTAAACTTGAGAAAAAGAGGTAAACCTTCTTATAAAAATTAATAAAAAATTAGGTCTAAAGCAATTAAATTTTGTTAATAACTCAGTTCAAATAATTATTCAATTAGAAAGGGTTTTATAAAGCCTCTATTATACATTTAATACTATGGTAAGTATCATGGGAAACCAAAAGAAATATGAAAATACTAACACTAATTGTGTGCCAGACCCTGTGTTAAGCTTATCACATGAATTGTATCCTTTTATTTTCAAGCAACTCTATGAAGTAGAACCAAATATTATATTGATTTTAAAGATGAACAATTTGAGGTATAAAAAAGTACCTTTTTCAAGATCATACAACTAGTAAGTAGCAGAGCCTGGAATCAAACTCAGTCAGTCTGACTTTAGAGTTTGAGTTATGATCTACTATATTCTTGAACCTTCAGTCCTAAAAGCATCTAGTCAGAAATATGGGACTAGAGACCCACCCCGCAGAATATAATCAAGTGGAATATCATGTAGAAAAATCAGATATTACTATGAGAGACTGAGTAGAGAATAGACCCTGGAATTCCCCAGTAGTCCAGTGGTGAGGACTCCTAGCTCTCACTGCCAGGGGTCTGGGTTCAATCCCTGGTCAGAGACCTAAGATCCTGCAAGCTGTTCAGAACAGCCAAAAAAAAATATAGCTCCTGTTTCTTGCTTTTATGGGACTGAAAGGCTTGGGGGCAGTCTTTGGCTCCCTCAGAATTACTTTTGTGGCCTGCTTTGATTTATTTGTGAGAACTCTCATGATCAATGAATTTTTGGTTGTCAATGGAGGACGGGATTATCTCATCTCTTGTGTTTTATCTTCCCTCTCTCCTTGTACTAACATCTAACACAGAGCTGGTTTCTTTCCAAAGACCTATTTCCTCTTTTATTACCCAGAAACCAATGATAAACCTGGATTTAAAATGTATTATCCTGGTCCACTTTCACAACCAATCAGTTTCCAAATAATGATGCTTAATTTTTCCTCACATACCTATTCTTTACATTACATTCCTACTGTCACAGCACTGATTTGGGTCCTTTATAAGACAGGACCTTCTAATATTCCTTAACAGGTCTTCCTATGTATAGTATAGTCCATATCTTTCCTTCTTCCCATCCCATCTTATCTACACTCCATAAATGACCATTCCTAAATACTCCTCATGAATGCCATTTTCCAAGATAAAAATCTTTCTGTGCAGAATTACACTTACTGTACTAAAAGTAAAAATTCTAGAATTTCAGTTAAAGAATTCTCAACTCTCAAAGTGTATCTTTGCATCAACAAAACTCTGGCGTAAACTGATGAACTCTCTTTGGTCAAATTATTGCACTCTAATGAAATGAATTTCTACAAAACTATCCACTTCTCTAAAATTTTATCCCTCTCAAGGACAGTTTTAAATTCTACCTGTTCCATGACCAACCCAATACCACAGTTTTCAAACCCTATTCTGAACATATACAGTGTTTTACTGACTTTTTAATCAGTCATAGAATCACGTGGTTAGGTTGGAATTTAAAAGTCATCTAGTCTAACAATCTATTTGATGATCATGAAATTCTATAGCATGCTTAAATTTGGTCAGTTATCCAACTTTTATTTGACACCATCAGACATAGGGAACTCACTACTTTGTGAGGCAGTCAATTTCATCTTTGTGTAACACAACAGAGTTATTTTCCGTATTAAGTTACAATAAGCATCTCTGATGATCTTACTTACCCATGATACTTGTTCTGTCTTATGTTACCAACCATGAAAAGAGTCCACGAGATCACAGGCACTACGGAGAAAACAGAAATTGTAAGTGTAAGATAGTAGTTAGCCTGTAGTGGAAGATGAAGTGAAATCAGAGACAGGCATAAGCTGAATCATTAAGTATGGTTATTTTCTAATATAGAAAGAAATGGATTCTCATTTCTAGTTTTTAAGTGGATCATTTCTAAAAGAATGACTTTACTGGCTATTCCTGGCTCAAACGTCTGTTTTCAGACAAGGAGACTACTGTTGTAGCTTGAATAGCATTCCCATCTTTATGAATCCTGAGTGTGTGACTTCTGAGTATTTTGTTGCTGTTGAAGAAATGAATAACCAATGATGTCATGTCTCCTTATTTTTCTTGTGTATCCATACAGTGAACACCTGCCAAATGATGTAATCTGAATGTGTAACTATCTGTTAGACATTTCAAATTGAATAGTAAAATCCAAAACCAAATAAAATATATTTTAGATTATAAACATTTATAATCACTTTGCAGTGCTATTTCTGATTTCTAGTATATTTATATTTTCTTCAAGCTTTATGCCTTCAGCAGATTGAAAAATATTCTTGTTACCTCTTCTTTTTGTGACTGATAAAAAATATTGAGACCAAAAGTTATCTTGAGAAACCAAATTCCTGAGTGATAGGAATCCATATATGAATATTATGTAAGTCTGATAGAAAGACTATTAAAAACAAGAAACAAACTTCATAATTGAACTGTCATCCAGAGTGTATTTCTCCATCTTGATCAGCATCTTATATTAACACTTGTTAAATATTTTTCTGAATATGCTTAAAGCAAATACAAGACAGTACATGACTATTCTATGTAGGCATATCTTACATCATGTTAAAGTACAATAAAGAGAGAAGTATGGGTTCTAAACTTAGATATTTATGGGTTTAAATGCCAGCTGTGATTCTTACAGATGTGTGACCTCAGACATATTAATTAATTTCTCTGTGCTTTGATGTCTTCATCCATCAAAGAAAATAATAGATTCTACCTCATGAGATTGTTATGATTATTAAAATAGTTAATGCATATAAAGCCCTTAAAAATACACTAAAACATAGTGGTTTTTCAATGTTAGCTATTAGCTACTACTTCAATTAATCTGTTAGCTCTATGAAAGTGAAAGGGTATAAATTGTAAATTTTTTCATTCACTGTTCCACATTGAATAGTATTGGTACTTAAATAGTGACTGATTGATTTCTATTCAATGAATATTTGTTCAACAACTAATGCATGTAAAACACATAACACAGGGGATTTCATTAGTAATCAGCATGAATCCACTAGGAAGTAAGTCAATTTAGGATTACCTATAAACATGAGGTAGAAGGAAAGAACACAGGAGGATTAGAAGAGGAAATAATGTTATCCAAGACTCTTTATGAAATAGATGTTGTTCAAGACAATTGAGAAAAAGAAAAGGATAATATCCTACAAATAAAAAGTTCTGGTAAATAAGGAAACCATGAAGAAAGTTTTGGAAACTTTTGTTAATAAGCTTAAACTAATTACATACCAAATAGTATTTAGGGACAACAGCTGTCAGGTTCAGAGGGTTTGGTATGGTTTCAATAATGTTGTACAGTAGTATATGGTAGTGAAAACCTAGAAACAACCTTAAAGTCCAACAACATGGTATTTATTCATTAATAATAATAATAGCAATAAAATATCCAGTATCTGTCGGGAATATATATATAAATATGGTTATAGCTATTGAAAGTTGGTCTCATAGTTAAGTTAAAAATAGGTAAAAGAATAGCATGCATAGTATGACTTCAGTTTCCTTTCACAATATACATGTGAAAGGGTCTGATGGACACAAAAAAATGTGATTGCAGTGAGTTCATACTTTCTTCTGTTTGCCTTTCCATGTATTATAATGTTTTATAGTAAATATCTATTATTATTTATGATTGGAAAATTATTAATTTTGTTTTTAGATAGTTACACTTATAGAGCAATTTTTATTATTCATATATATAGTATATGTATATATATATATATATATATAGAGAGAGAGAGAGAGAGAGAGAGAGAGAGAGAGAGAGAACATGTTGGAGTTAATTACATCAGTGATAAGCAGAATGATTTTATGATTTGTTGTAAATATTCCAGGATGGACATACTTTTATACCAGTACCGTTTCTCATGGTTTTTCCCATTTCCTAAATATCCTGCAGTAAGAAAATGTATGTTTCACAGAACAGTTAGCCTGCAAGTGAACTTATAATTTACCTTTAGTCACCTTTATTTCATTTTTATTCAATGAGAACAGCTTACAGCCTCACCTAATTCTAAAGAGTAAATTAGGAAGCTTAAAGGAACATTAATTTTTTTCTAACAATAATTTGGTGCAACAGGCAAGTAATTTTCTAAGTGATACTATAGTAAAAATGATTTTCTTCCAGAGATAATCTGTCTGTTCAGACACTCAACACTTTTCAGTGCATATAATTGGAAAGCAAAGGAAAAATAGGTTATACAAAAATTGTATCCTTGTGACTGAGTTTAGTCTTGTATTTAATAAATAATTAGATATTTTGAGCCAACAAGTTATAGACAAGATGGAGTATACATACTTCTTATTCCTCTCTTCAAGTACAGTTATAAAAAACCCTGGATATTATATATAAAAGAGATATGAGGAGACTCTTAAAAGATAAGAGAAAAAGGTAAAGTAGCTAGGGAACTATGAATACAAAGAATAAAACTATTGTTATATCCTTGGGTTTTCTTTTTCACCTCATATATCCCAGACTGTATGCTAGAGATTGCAGCAGCCCAGGAACACCAATATATGTGACAAAAATAGCCCCAACAAAAGTCTATTCTCAATAGCTAAAGTACCATGGTGGAGAATTTAATAAGAAAACTTTGAGACCGCATTCATCCTACTGTAGCCAAACAATACAGAAAACAAACAAAGAAACAAACAAAAACAGTAGTCTTACCCCTACTTAATCAGCAAAAACAAAGAAAGGGACTAGAATGCCACCTTTGCCCTGCTACAAGGAGGCAAACGTCTCCTTCACCATACAATCCACCAGGGTTGTGTCAGAGAAGAACTAGTGGTAAACTGGAACTTTCGTCTCTGCCAGATGGTAATGGGACACCTCTGCCACCCAGCCCATGGCATCAGTGGAGAAAATGTGGAGAACCTGGATTTCCACACCACAATTGGCAGTAATGAGGCACCACTCTACACCATTGTGTTGTCAGAAGGGGCATAATGAAGAGCTATAACATGTACCACTGTTAAACAGTAATGAGATTCCCCTCTGCAATGCCAATGGAGGCCATGTGGAGAGCAGTAAAGAAGTATCTCTCCCTCAACAAGACAGGGTAGTGTCATCAGAGGCCTAGTACAGTGCCTGAACTTTCAACCCCACCCAGGAGTAATGAGGTGCTCCTCCCACCCTGGAGTATCAATGAAGGCTGAACGAGGAATCCGGACTTTTCACTCCCACTTGGAAGTAAAGAGACAACATTCCCTCTTTCCTGTCTTAGCCAGTGTTATTTTAGAAGATGCCTGCTAACACAGGATTTATATTAAGTGTTTCATGGTGTAATATCCAAAATATCCAGGATACAATGAAACTCAATTGTCAAACAAAGAACCAGACACAACTTGAATGAGAAAAGTAATTAAAAAGATGCTTTGAACTCTGAAGATAATATAAATATTGAAATATCTGACAAATTTAAAAGTTATAAGAATGCTTCAATATGAATTTGAGCAAGACTGAAATTAAGTGA
Organism: Physeter macrocephalus; assembly: GCF_002837175.3. Classification (NCBI taxonomy): domain Eukaryota; kingdom Metazoa; phylum Chordata; class Mammalia; order Artiodactyla; family Physeteridae; genus Physeter; species Physeter macrocephalus. The sequence continues at coordinate 75,233,421 of NC_041234.1, read as the reverse complement.
CAAAGTAAACCTCAACAAAGAAACACATCTCAGCAAAGAAAAAGGAGATATAAAGAAAAACCAAATGTATATTGAAAAACTGAAAAATACTTTAACCAAACTAAAACAACTCAACAACAGAATAGAGAAGACACAGGAAAGAGTAAACTTAATGATAGAACAATAGAAATTACACAATCTGAACAACAGAGAGAAAATTATGTCAGAGAATACAAAGTTGCAAGGAGAAGATGAATAAGTTCTGGAGATCTAATGCACAGCATAATAATTATAGTCAAAAAATGGTATCATATACATTAAAATTGCTAAGAGACTAAGTCTTAAATATTCCCACCATGAACATGTGCTAGATGTGTTAGCTAACACTATAGTCAAAATCATACTGCAATATATAAATTTGTCAAATCAACATGTTGTACATGTTAAAGTTACACAATGTTATATATCAAGTATATCTCAATTAAAAATGAATGAATAAATAAATGAATGTGTAAATCAGACATCAAAATAATTTAACACCCTCCAGAAAAGAATCAATCAATCTTGAAGACCTAACAATTATAAACATCTTTGTACCAGACCAAAAAGAACCAGTGTCATTTGAAGAGATGTGGTTGGACCTAGAGACTGTCATACAGAGTGAAGCCAGAAAGAGAAAAACAAATATCACATATTAATGTATATATGTGGAATCTAGAAAAATGATACAGATGAACTTATTTGCAAAGCAGAAATAGAGTCAGAGATGTAGTGAACAAACTTATGGCTACCAAGGGGGGAAGACAGGTGTGGGATGAATTGGGAGATTGAGACTGACATATATACATTACTATGTATAAAATAGATAACTAATAAAAACCTACTGTTTAGCACCGGGAACCCTACTCAATGATCTGTGGTGACCTAAATGGGAAGGAAATCTAAAAAAGAGTGTATATATATAACTGATTCACTTTGCTGTACAGCAGAAACTAACACAATATAGTAAAGCAAATGTACTCCAATAAACATTTTTAAAAAGGAACCCAAACTTACAAAATTGAAGGTGAAAGTAGAATATTCATGAAGAATGTTTGGACATTTTAATACCCCATTTTCAATCATAATTAGAACAACTAGGCAGAAAATCAACAAAGTAATAAAATACTTGAACAATCCTATAACCAACTAGACCTAACAGACCCCTATATACACTCCATCCAACAACAGCAGAAAGCACACACAGGTTATTGTCAAATGCACATATAACATTCTCCAAAATTAGCTGTATGTTATTCCAGAAAACAAATCTAAATAAATTTATAAGAATTAAAATAATGCAAAGTATGAGCTCTAACCACATTGGAATCAAGCTAGAAATTAATAACAAAGAATTTTTGGAAATTCACAAATTTGAACACATTGTTAAATAACTAGTGGTTTAAAGAAGAAATCACAAAATAAATAAGACAAAAAAAACAAAATAACAAAACAAAATAAATAAGAGATCATTTTCAGAGATATGAAATGGAAACATCATATACAAAATGTATGGGATGCAGCAGAGGCTGTGCTCAAAGGAAAATTTGTAGCTTAAATAAATATATTTTAAAAGAACAAATATCTGAAATTAATAACTTAATCTTCTAACATAATACTAGAGAAGAAAGAGCAAGCTAAACACAAATCAAGCAGGTGAAGCAAAGTGATAAAGATTTGGAAGAAGTAAAATATGGACAGAATAGGAAAAAATAAAAAAACCTATAAAACAAAAGTTGATTATTTCAAAAGATTATAAAAATTGACAAAATGCTAACTAAATACTATGAAAAATGCATTTCAATATATTAGATAACCTAGATGATATGAAGAAATCCTTGAAACATACAAAATAACAAAACTAGCTCAAGAAGAAAAAGAAAATCTGAGTAGATCTGTAAGTAAGGAGATATTAAATTAGCAATAAAAAATCTCCCACAAAGAAAAGTGAAGGACCAGATGATTTTACTGCTGAGTTCTATCAAATGTTTAAGGAAACACTAACAACAATCTTTCACAAATTCTTCCAAAATTGAAGAAGAGAAACATCTCTCAGCTCATTTTTTGATGAAAGTATTACTGATATCAGTATCTGACAGCTATCACAAGAAAACTATAGATCAATATTCCTTATATAGATCAAAAATCTTCAACAAAATATGAGTAAATAATATCTAGCAACATAAAAAAAGGATTACACACTGGAACCAAGTAAGATTTACCCTAGGAATTCAAGGTTGCTTTCACATTTGAAAATCAATCAATGTAATACAGTATTTAATAGAATGAACGGCAAACCCCACTTTATCATATCAATAGGAGCAGGAAAAGCATTTGACCATATACAACAAATTTTCCTGATTAAAAAACATTCAACAAACTAGGAATAGAAGACAACTTCTGCAATTTTATGAAAGGCATCTACAAAAAACCCACAGCTAACATCATAGTTAATGATGAAAGACAATGCTTTCTTCATTAGTTCAAAAAAAAGGATATTCATTTTTGCCACTTTTTTTCAGCATTGTACACTCCTCCCTGAGTACCTACAGGGGATTGGTTCCAGGATACCCTCTGGATATCAAATTCCACAGATGCTCAAGTGCCTTATATTCAGCCCTCTATATCCATGGTTGCGAAAGCCACCGATATGGAGAGCCAACTGTACTAGCAGATCTATCCAGAACAATTAGGCAAGCAAGAAAAAGAAATCAAGTTCATCTCTCTGTCTCTCTTCCTCTCCCTCCCTCCCTCTGTGTGTGTGTGTGTGTGTGTGTGTATGTGTATGTATATAGATAGATAGATGGATAGATACAGATATAGAGATAGATATATTATACATACTATAACATAATGTATAAATATATATAAAGATTAACGTATAAAAAACAATTGTTTTTCTTTACACTAGTGATGAACAATGTAAAAATTAAATTATGATAATCTAAGTCACAATAACATAAAATTAGGAATACATTTAATCAAAGAATTATAAGTGCTGTACCCTTAAAACTCCAAAGCAACTTTGAACTAATTTTTAAGGACCTAACTAAATCTAAGAACACGCCATGTTCATGCACAGAAACACAAATTGTTAGAACGGCAATACTCCCGATTGACATAGAGATTCAACATAATACAGTGAAAATCCCAGCTGCCTTTTATACAGGAATTGGCCAGCTGATTCTGAAATACATACAGAAATTCATTGGACCCAGAATAGCCAAGAACGGACTTGGATCCATGCCTCACATCCTATACAAAAATGAACTCAAGATGGATTATACACCTAAATGTAAGAACTAAAACTAAAATTTTATAAGAAAACATAGAAGTAAATCTTCACGACCTGAGATTAAGCAATAGTTTCTTAGATATAATACAATAAGCACAAATGAAAAAGTAAAAAAACCGTAAATTAGCCTTCATCAAAATTTAAAACTTTTGTGTTTTAAAATACCTCATCAAGAAAGTGAAAAGACAACCCACAGATGGGAGAGAATATTTGCAAATTTTATGTCTAAGGGATTTGTATTCAGAATATATAGAGAACACTTACAACTCAACAATAAAAATATAACAAGTTTAAATAATAGGCAAATCATTTGAGGAGGCATTTCTCTAAAGAAGATATACAAGCGGCCAAACAGCACATGAAAAGATGTTCAGTATCATTAGTCAATGGGAAACAGATTAAAACATGATGAAATACCACTTCATATCCACTAGGTTGACTTAAATTAAAAAGACAGACAATAAGAAGTATTGGCAAAATTGTAGAATTGGAACCCTCATACATTGCTGACGGGAATGCAAAATGGTGTAAAACAGATTGATGGTTACTCAAATCGTTTAACTGATTAACTAAACAACCCAACAATTCTGCTCCTATGTATATAAGCCACAGGTCCACACAAAAACTTGTACACTGATATCTGTAGCAGCATTTTTCATAATATCCAAAAGGCAGAAGCAAGCTAAATATCAACTGATGATTGGGTATACAAAATGTGGTGAATCCATACAATGGAATACTATTTAGCAATTTAAAACATGAAGCTCTGAAACATGTTGCAATATGAATAAATCTTGTAAACAGTATGCTCAGTGAAAGAAGTCAGAAAGAAAAAGGCACATATTGTACAATTCCATTTATATGAAATGTCCAGAATAAGCCAATTCAGAGACATAAAGTAAATTATTGGTTGTCAGGGCCTGGGTTAAGGCGTGAATAAGGAGTGGTTCATGCCTTTCATGGGCCAGACTGTGCATTGATGAATGTAGTTGGGCATACATCATCTTAACCAGCATCTCACCCCAAGAAAATTATCTGCCACAGTGTAATGAACCCAACAGAGAGATCTGATCTGAATTTACTGCCAGAACCAGGATCTAAGGGGGGTTAGGAGCAGTAAACAAAGAGCAAATTGTCTTTTCAAATAATAGTATAATGGGACGCTCCCACAGGCTTTCTCCAATGAAATCACTACATAAACAAAAGGCCAGAGTCCAGGCATCTGTCCTGCAGAGAACATCAATTCCAGATCACAACATAATACAGGCATACCTTGAAGATATTGCAGGTCTGGTTCCAGACTACTACAATAAAGCAATTATTGCAATAAAGCAAGTCACATGCAAGTGTTTTGATTTCACTGTGCATATAAAAGTTATGTTTACACTATACTGTAGCGTATTAGGTGTGCAATAGCATTGTATCTAAAAATACTTAATTAAAAATACTTTGCTAAAAATACGCTAACCATCAATTGAGCCTTCAGTGAGACATAATTTTTTTGCTGGTGGAGGGTTTTACCTCAATATTGGTGGCTACTGACTGATCAGGGCGGTGGTTGATGAATGTTGGGGTGGCTGAGGCAATTTCTTAAAATAAGACAACAATGAAGTTTTCCACATTGGTTGACTCTTCCTTTCACAGAAGACTTCTCTGTAGAATGCAATGCTGTTTGATAGCATTTTACCCACAATAGAACTTTCAAAGTTGGAGTCAGTCCTCTCACACCTTGCCACTGCTTTATCAACTGAGTTTATATAAAATTCTAAGTCTTTGTTGTCAACTCAACAGTCTTCACAGCATCTTCCTCTGGAGTAGTTTCCATCTCAAGAAACCACTTTCTTTGCTCATCCGTAAGAAGTAACTCCACATTCATTCAAGTTTTATCATGAGATTTCAGACATTCAGTCCCTTCTTCAGGCTCCACTTCTGATTCTATTTCTCTTGTTATTTTTACCACATCTACAATTACTTCCTCCACTGAAGTCTTAAACCCCTCAACATTATCCATGAGAGTTAGAATCAACTTCTTCCAAACTCATGTGGATGTTGACATTTTGACTTCTTCCCATGAATCATGAATGTTCTTAATAGCATCTAGGATGGTGAATTGTATCCAGAGAAGGTTTTCAATTTACTTCACCCAGATCCATTGAGGAATCACTATCTATGGCAGTTGTAGCCTTACAAAATGTATTTCTTAAATAATAAGACTCGAAAGTTGAAATTACTCCTTGATCCATGGGCTGCCAAATGGATGTGTCAACAGGCATGAAAACAACATTAACCTCATTGTACATCTTCACCAGAGCTCTTAGGTGACTAGTTGGGATTGTCAATGAGCAGTAATATTTTGAAAGAAATTTTTTTTTCTGAGCAGTAGGTTTCAACAGTGGGCTTAAAATAAACCATGTTGTGAACAGATGTGCTGTTTTCCAGGCTTTGTTGTTCAATTTATAGAGCATAGGCAGAGTAGATTTAGCATAATTTTAAAGGGCCCAAGGGTTTTCAGAATAAGCATTGTCTTCAACTTAGTCACCAGGTGCATCAGCCCCTAACAAGACAGTTATCCTGTTCTTTGAAGTTTTGAAGCTAGGCATTGGCTTCTCTCTGTCTATGAAGTCCTAGATAGCATCTTCTTTCAATATAAGGCTGTTTAAACTACCTTGGAAAATCTGTTGTTTAGTTTAAACACCTTCCTTAATTGTCCTCGCTAGATCTTCTAGATAACTTGCTGAAGCTTCTACATTAGCACTTGCTGCTTCCTCTTGCACATTTATGCTATGGAGATGGCTTCTTTCCTTCAAATTTATGCACCAAGCTCTGCTAATTTCAAACTTTTCTTCTTCAGTTTCCTCACTTCTCTCAACCTTTACAGAATTGAAGAGAGTTAGGGCCTTGCTCTGAATTGGCTTACGGGAATGTTGTGGCTGGTTTGATCTTATATCCAGACAACGAAAACTTTCTCTATAATAGCAATAAGACTTTTTTGCTTTCTTAACATTTGTGAGTTCATAGAATAGCACTTTTACTTTTCTTCAATAATTTTTCCTTTGGTTTCATAACTTGGGTAACTGTTTAGCACAGGAAGCCTGGCTTTGGGCCTATCTCAGCTTTCAACCTGCCTTCCTCACTAAGCTTAATTATATCTAGCTTTTAATTTAAAGTTAGAGATGTGTGATTCTTCCTTTTGCTTGAACACTTAGAGGCCATGGTAGGGTTATTAAATGGCCTAATTTCAATTTTTTTTTTTTTTTGTCTCAGGGAATAGGGAGGCCTGATAGTAGGGAGACAGATGTGGAAGAGCCAGTTGGTGGAGCATTCAGAATACAAACATTTATCAGTTATGTTAGCTGTCTTATACGGGCACGCTTCGTTGTGCACCAAAACAATTACAATAGTAATACCAAAGATCAATGACTACAGATCACCATAACAAATGTAATAATAATGAATCACATTAGAATATTGTAAGAATTATCAAAATGTGACACAGAGACACAAAGTGAGCAAATGATGTTGGAAAAATGGTGCCATAGATTTGCCCAATACAGTGTTGCCACAAACCTTCAGTTTGTAAAAAGAAAACAGTCTATGTGAAGCACAATAAAGTGAAGTGCAATATAAAATGAGGTATGCCTGTAATCACAAATATAGATTACAGTTAGTCAGATAATACTTTTTCAATTTTTCCGCTTCCCTTTCCTCTCCACCCTGAACCTGGAGGAAACAGAAATAGCAGATCAAGTTGTAGAAGGGGTGTAGCAGGATGATTAGATACAGGCCATTCTCTCTTTTTAATTTAAGTTGTTGAACCTGATTCGGGGCAATATCTCTCACTGTAGGAATACTGTTTGAAATTATTTTGAGATTTAAGCTTTTTATTCAGATTAAGCTGGACTTAATATACATGAAATTTGCCATGTAAGCTAGGAGATCATCTGAAGACATTGTTCAAGGAGAGAGATCTTCTTGAATGGAACTTATTCGATAAATTATTCTACTGTTAAATGTTTTAAAAATATTTCAAAATTGTAAAAAATTGTTTTTAAAGAAAACTATAAGGCACTACATCTTTTCAACTATTATTTGTTTCTTTTCAAATATGGCAAAGTGGCATATATATAGAAAAGCTCCTCTGTGGGTTATTATAAACACTTAGAAGTAGATTTTACTGAATTAATATGGTATCATTATGACAAATGTGTACCAACTATATTTTTGGAGAAATAATTATCCCCTTTATAGTCTAAGTCAGAATAAATAAAAAAGATTATTAAAGATAAAGCTGTTTGGGAGCAAAATTAGATGTGGTCCATGGGAAGCCAATCATGAGGATTTTATCTGGACTTACTCCAAATAAAATATCAGAATGTATCTATTTTTAAACTGTCATTTTTTCTTCAGAATTCAATCTGATAAGAAGAAAATAACACACACATTGAATGATCTAGTTAATTTATTTATGAAGAAGTCAATATATAATGGATAGCATATTCTCTGATCAAATATACATGCAAATGTTTATGTATATGATGTGTTATAAAATTTAATATATTGTGTAAGGTTACTTTTTTATGTTATCTGACTTTTTCTAATAGACTGAGTATCTTTAGAAGAGTTCCTGTGCTTCTCATTTCCAGCACATCACTGAGACCCTGGAACATGATGGGTGCCACAGAAATGATTTAGAGTGAATGAATGGATGGATAGATGACAGAAATCATTCAGTGAATATTTCTGCTTGAAGACAAGAGCCAGAGTGAGATAAATATCAGAAAAGCGTTATTCTAAGAGGATCCTAAATCTTTAACTTACTCAGAAGTCAGTATTCCTGTAGGAGCAAGGGCCATTTTTCATTGATCATTGTACTTACCTCAATATCTAGCACCGTGCTGTGAACATAGAAATTCCTCCATAACAGTCTATGAGTTGTGTTAAATTTAATGGAGTAAATACAGTACAGTGCTTTTATCCCTATGGCTCATATTGCTCTTCAAGTAGACTGCTCTATCGTACATTAGCTGGATCTCTTCCAGGGTTCACCCAAGTATGCACACCAGGGAGAAAGAAAAATAAATAATAAAAACCAATGTCATTGTGATCAGCAGGATTCAGGTTATGATCCTTTTCACCTCTTGTTCCTTTTCATTTTATAGCCCAGGCAGAGGCTATAAATTGTATCTAAAATGCTTTTAATGTGAATATTGTCACTAGAGTAAATCAGGTGCTGTCAGATTCCTTCATTATTCCAAAGTTACTCAGCCTAGCCACAGATGTTCAGTTTGAGTTATAAATGGCATGAATTCTACCCCTGCATTTGTCACTAAGTCATGGGGAGACAATCTTCTATTGTCTCTGTGCATCTGCTTTTCAGCTCACAAAGTAGGGAAACACTGCTTTCTACTCATTTCTTTCATAAATATGTAAGGAGGATTAACACATTTGGAAGTCAGATGCTAGCCATTGAAATATCTTTTCACACATCACCTTTTTATTAGCTTGATTCTACATTGTTCTAAATATTTCCCTAGTAGTCCAATGTGCCCCCTGAGTATCCTTGGAGTAGCTTCCTCATCTAGCAGATTCTTGCTCAATTTTTGTGGTATATAATTAGTGAATGCTTTGCATTCAGCATTAATAATTGTCATTCTTGGACCAGTACAAACCTGAGGGAAGTTTTTCTTGGGTTTATGAAGCAATATATGAAATGAAAGGAAGCTGGTAATGAAAGAAGACCCCGGCTTAAATTTCACTGATCACAGGGCTTTTGAAAGCCATACACATTTTCTGAATATTTTTCAGTGGTGATATGACAGTCCTCCAAGACACTTATATGAGAAATATTCAGATTAGCACTGAAAATAAGTGTTGGTTGAATGGCAATATATCTCTATTTGTGTTCCTGTTTTACATGTAAAGTCCAGGCTGGAAGAGCTAGGGTGTGTTTGTAAGAGTGTGAATTCTTTCTTCCATGCCCCTTGGAATGTATCATTCTATTTTGCAAATTAAAATAAATGAAATTAATAAAATTTTTATAATTTTTTATAATTTTGTTTAAGATTTTCACCTATGGTACAAAAATTGATTTAAATATTGCCATTTGAAAACAATGAGCCAAAATTAGTTCTTCAATAATCACAAGTGGTACTTGGGGGAAGAGTTTGGCCGTATAAAGCATTCTATATTACTTTTAATTTAATTAGGTACAATGATGTATATATTTAGTTGTCATCTGAAAATTAAGTGTTAAACACAAAGAAGTATATATCTCTCTTTGACCTTTCATACCATTTAGTGTTGGGCTACTGTTAACTTACAAATCAATGAAAGGGACTACACTTTTATATCCTGATATCTCTTGAGATTCTGCCTTTTAAGCCTAGCTTATCCTCCATGTTTGTGGAGTTCCTTTTTCTCTGAAGACTCACATTCTGGCAGATTAGGACTCAGATGCATTACTTCATTTTTAGTTCTTGGCAGAATTAAACAAATATTATAGACCTTTCAATCTATATAAATAGATAGATGATAGATAGATAGATAGAAAGAAAAAGATGAATATATTTAACATTATCCATTGATGCCACTCAAATATAAAGTCTTCTCACATTTCTTACCAAGGGAAGTTTAAATATGGATGCTTTAAAGAATGCCATAACCACAAACCACTACTTGTAACACAGCTTTCAGTAAACCTCAATGTATGAAAAAGTGTTTCTTTATTCAACATTTTAATTTCCTGCTGTTTTTCGTGTCTTAGAGGTTAGTATCCAGTAATATGATATGAAACGTCTAGTAAAAAGTAACTGTTATCTGAATCCAAGAACACAAAATAATTCTAAGTGGCTAAAATTTTTCTCTGTGAGATTTAATAAAGGATTTATGGAATGTTGCCATTAATAGTAAAGTCATACTGGATTGACTGATACTAAAACGTACCAAAGTCAACTAAGTTGAATGGTGGGTTGCTGGAGTAATATCCATGCAGATTGTCATGACTTTTCAAGTTCAGATTCCTTATTTAAAAAACCATAAAAACATAAACAGTTAAGAATACTATCCAGCCTATCCAAGCTCTTCCTTTCCATCCCTACTCTTTATGTATTGGACTCAAATAAAAGCCCAGGAATAAAAACAATTAAAATACCAGAAACTCTTGGAAGTAACAGTACATTATGTTACATGATTGCTAAAATTCTCAAAACTTGTTCTATACTATTATTAAAGTGCAACCTATATAGGTGTGCTACAGTACCTTACCCTGGAAATAGGTGTGTGCAAATTGCATTCTTTGTGGCCAGTTTGGATGAATTTCTAGAGGAGATATTGAGTTAGTTCTTCAACATTAATATTATATTCTGAGCTATTATAAACTCAAAAGTATCCCTGAAGATTAATTATGGGAAAGAAAAAGAATAATAGTGAACACCTGCTTTTGTTTGAAAGCTCATATGAGGTCTCTTATGAAGATGTGATATGTAAACTGAAACTAGTAAAAATAAGTAAGATTCATCCAGCCAAACAGTGAGAGAAAGTGTGCTGTAGACATTTGGTGTAAATAAAGGTACAAAGGTGGAAAAGTATCTGGCATATTCTGGTAATTGAAAGATTATTAATATGACTGAAGAACAGAGCATGAAAGTGAACAGTAGTTTTAGATAAGGTCAGAGAAGTAGGTTAGAGCCAGATCCTTAAGCATCTTGTAGGTCATATTAAGGATTTTATATTGTATTCCTAGATGTAATGGGAAACCATGAACAGGTATTAAGCAGGGACTTGGCATTAAAATATTTTTTCTGGCCACAGTAGTAGGATGGACTGGGGAGGACACACAGAAGGATTGTGGGGGGAAGCAATAGGAGTACACTGCTGTCTTCCAGGCCAGAGATTCTGATTACTTGGATTAGAGTTTTGATAGAAGATGTAGAGAAAAGTAAAGTAATACAAGAAATACTATGAACAAATAGTCATCAGGATTTGGTGATAGATTAGGTAAGTGGAGATAAGAATGCAGGGGTGGGGGCATTTTAAAAAAAGGATCCAGTGGACAGCAAAGGGAAAAGCAAATTAAGGACCTCTGAAAACCCTCTCCATAAAAAAAATAACACTGGCAAAATGTATGAGTCAACATTTTTAGAACTCTGGATACTAACCAAAAACTTAACAATCCATGAAATATTTACTCAAGGAAACTGGCTTAATCCTGATAAGAACAGTGAGATGTGTGGCATTTTAACTTGCTCTATTTCCATCCCCACTAGCCCAGCTACACAGCAGACTTAAAAACCAGCCCTGTGATGGACATATAATAAAGATAACAGAATAGAGAGTTTATGAATAGCTCACATATTGATGAGCCCATTGATGTTTGACAAAGGCTTCAAGGAAAACGAATATGAAAAAATATATATTTTCAAGAATTAATAGCAGAATTTATATGTCCATACACTAAAAAATGAATTTGACCTTTACAACACATACAAAAAGTAACTCAAAATGTATCATAAACATAAACATAAAAGCTAAAACTATAAGACTTCTAGAGGGAAACATGGATAAATTCCTAATAACTTTGGGTCAAGAAAAAAGGTTTTATTTATTTATTTATTTATAAAAATTTTATTGAAGTATAGTTGCCTTACAATGTTGTGTTAGTTTCTACTGTACAGCAAGTGAAACAGCTATATGTATGCATCTATCCCCTTTTCTGGGATTTCCTTCCCATTTGGGTCAACGCAGAACAATGACTAGAGTTCCCTGTGCTAAACAGTAGGGTCTCATTAGTTATCTATTCTATACATAGTATAAATAGTGTTTATATGTCAATCTCAATCTCTCAATTCATCCCACACCCCCTTTCCACTTGGTATCCATATATTTCTTCTCTATATTTGTGTCTCTATTTATGCTTTGTAAATAAGATCGTCTATACCATTTTTTTTTCAAATTCCACATATATGCATTAATATACAATATTTATTTCTTGCTTTCTGACTTACTTCACTCTGTATGACAGTCTCTAGGCCCACCCACATCTCTACAAATGACCCAATTTTCTTCCCTTTTATGGTTGAGGAATATTCCTTTGTATATATGGACCACATCTTCTTTATCCATTCCTCTGTTGATGGGTACTTAGGTTGATTCCATGTCCTGGCTATTGTAAATAGTGCTACAATTAACATTGGGATGCATGTGTCTTTTTGAATTATGGTTTTCTCTGGGTATATGCCCAGTAGTGGGATTGCTGGGTCATATGGTAGTTCTATTTTTAGTTTTTTAAGTAACCTCCATACTGTTCTCCACAGTGGCTGTATCAATTTACATTTCCACCAACAGTGCAAGACGGTTCCCTTTTCTCTACACCCTCTTCAGCATTTATTGTTTGTAGATTTTGTGATGATGGCCATTCTGACCAAGTGAGGTGATACCTCACTGCAGTTTTGATTTGCATTTCTTTACTAATTAGTGACATTGAGCATCTTTTCATGAATTTGTTGACCATCTGCATGTCTTCTTTGGAGAAATGTCTATTTAGGTCTTAAACCCATTTTTTGATTGGGGTGTTTGTTTTTTTGAAATTGAGCAACATGGGCTGTTTCTATATTTTGGAGATTAATCCTTGGTCAGTTGCTTCATTTGCAGATATCTTCTCCCATTCTGAGGGTTGTCTTTTCATCTTGTTTATGGTTTCCTTTGCTGTGCAAAAGCTTTTAATTTCCATTAGGTCCCATTTTTAAAATTTTTGTTTCTATTTACTCTAGGAGGTGGGTCAAAAAAGACCTTGCTGAGAATTTTGTCAAAGAGTGTCTGCCTAGGTTTTCCTCTAAGAGTTCTATAGTGTCTGGACTTACATTTAGGTCTTTAATCCATTTTGAGTTTATTTTTGTGTATTGTGTTAGGGAGTATTCTAATTTCATTGTTTTACATGTAGCTGTCCAGTTTTCCCAGCCCCACTTATTGAAGAGGCTGTCTCTGCTCAATTGTAAATTCTGACTTCCTTGGTCATAGATTATGTGACCATAGGTGCGTGGGTTTACATCTGGGCTTTCTATCCTGTTCCATTGATCTATATTTCTGTTTTTGCATCAGTACCATACTGTCTTGATTACTGTAGCTTTGTAGTATAAGCTGAAGTCAGGGAGCCTGATTCCTCCAGCTCTTCCAGTTTATTTTTCTCAAGGTTGTTTTTGCTATTCGAGGTCTTTTGTTCTTCCATACCAATTATAAAAAATTTTGTTCTAGTTCTGTGAAAAAAAAATTGATAATTTGATAGGGATTGCATTGAGTCTGTAGATTGCTTTGGGTAGTATGTTTGTTTTCACAATATTGATTCTTCCAATTCAAGAACATGTTATATCTCTGCATCTGTTTGTGTTGTCTTTGATTTCTTTTATCAGTATCTTATAGTTTTCTGCATACAGGCCTTTTACCTCATTAAGTAGGTTTTTTCCTAGGTAATTTATTCTTTTTGTTTCAATGGCATTGATCCCTGAATTTTTCTTTCTGAACTTTGTTGTTAGTATATAGGAATGCAAGGGATTTCCATGTATTAATTTTGTATCCTGCAATTTATTATATTCTTTGTTTAGCTCTTGTAGTTTTCTTGTGGCATCATTAGGATATTCTATGTATAGTATCATGTCATATGCTAACAGTTAGAGTTTTAATACTTCTTTACCAATTTGGATTCTTTTTATTTATTTTTCTTATCATATTGCCATGGCTAGGACTTCCAAAATTATGTTGAATAATAGTGGTGAGAGTGGTCCCCCTTGTCATGTCCCTGGTCTTAAAAGAAATGCTTTTAGTTTTTTGTGTTGATAATGATGTTTGCTGTTGGTTTGTCAGACATGGCCTTTATTATGCTGAGTTAGGTTCCCTCTATGCACACTTTCTGGAGAGTTTTTATCATAAATGGTGGTGGAAATGTGTTGAAAGCTTTTTCTGTATCTATGGAGATGATCATATGTATTTTATTCTTTATTTTGTTAATATGGTGTATCATATTGATTGATTTGTATATATTGAAGAATCCTTGCATCCCTGGGATAAATCCCACTTGATCATGGTGTATGATCCTTTTAATGTGTTGTTGGATTCAGTTTGCTAGTATTTTGTTGAGGATTTTTGCATCTATGTTCATCAGAGATATTGGCCTGTGATTTTCTTTTTTGAGATATCTTTGTCTGGTTTTGGTATCAGGGTGAGGGTGGCCTCGTAGAATGAGTTTGGGAGTGTTCCACCCTCTGCAATTTTTGGAAGAGCTTGAGAAGTATAGGTGTTAGCTCTTCTCTAAACGTTTGATAGAATTCACATGTGAATCCATCTGGTCCTGGACTTTTGTTCATTAGAAGATTTTTAATCACAGTTTCAATTTCATTACTTGTGATTGTTCTGTTCATATTTTCTACTTCTTCCTGGTTCAATGTTGGAAGCTTGTACTTTTCTAAGAATTTTTCGATTTCTTCCAGGTTGTCTGTTTTATTGGCATATAGTTGCTTGTAGTAATCGCTTATGGTCCTTTGTATTTCTGCTGTGTCAGTTGTAACTTCTCCTTTTTCATTTCTAATTTTATTGATCTGAGTCCTCTCCTTTTTTTTTGATATGTCTGGCTAAAGGTTTATAAATTTTGTTTATCTTCTGAAATAACACGATTTTAGTTTCACTGATCTTTTCCTTTTTTCGTTTCTATTTCATTTATTTCTGCTCGGATTTTTATGATTACTTTCTTTCTAGCAACTATTGGTTTCGTTTGTTCTTTCTCTAGTTGCTTTAGGTGTACGGTTAGGTTGTTTATTTGACATTTTTCTTGTTTCTTGAGGTAGGGTTTTATTGCTATAAACTTCCCTTTTAGAACTGCTTTTGCTGTATCTCATCGTTTTGTGGTCCTTGTGTTTTCATTGGCATTTTTTTCTAGGTATTTTTAAATTTCATCTTTGATCTCTTCAGTGATCTCTTGCTTATTTAGTAGCATATTGTTTAGCCTCCATTTGTTTGTATTTTTTAGAGTTTTTTTTCCCATAATTGATATCTAATCTCATAGCATTGTGGTCGGAAACGATGCATGATATGATTTCAATTTTCTTAAATTTACTGAGGCTTGATTTGTGACCCAAGACGTGATCTATCCTGGAGAATATTCCATGTGCACTTGAGAAGAAAGTGTATTCTGCTGCCTTCGGATGGAATGTCCTATAAATATGAATTAAGTCTATCTGGTCTAATGTGTCATTTCAGGCTTGTGTTTCCTTAATAATTTTCATTCTGGATGATCTATCCATTGGTATAAGTGGAGTGTTAAATTCCCCCACTATTATTTTGTTACTGTTGATTTCCCCTTTTATAGTTCTTAGCATTTGCCTTATATATTGAGGTGCTCCTATGTTGGGCACATAAGTATTTTTAATTGTTATATCTTCTTCTTGGATTGATCTCTTGATCATTATGGAGTGTCCCTCTTTGTCTCTTGTGACAGACTTTATTTTAAAGTCTGCTTTGTCTGATATGAGTATTGCTACTCCACCACTCTTTTGATTTCCATCTGCGTGGAATATCATTTTCTATCCTCTTACTTTCAATCTCTAAGTGTCCCTAGGTCTGAAGCGGGTCTCTTGTAGACAACATGTATATGGGTCTTGGTTTTTATCCATTCAACTACTCTCTATCTTTTAATTGGAGCATTTATCCAGTTACATTCAAGGCAATTAACAATGTGTATGCTCCTATTACCATTTTCTTAATTGTTTGGGGTTTGTGTTTTTAGGTCTCTTCTCTTGTGTTTCCTGCCTATAGAAGTTCTTTTAGCATTTGTTGCAAAGCTAGTTTGGTGATGCTGAATTCTCCTAGCTTTGGTTGTCTGTAAAGTATTTTATTTCTCTGTCAAATCTGAACGAGAGCCTTGTGGGATAGAGTAATCTTGGCTGTAGTTTTTTTACTTTCATCACTTTACATTTATCCTGCCACTCTCTTCTTGCCTGTAGGGTTTCTGTTGAAAGATCAGCTGACAACCTTAATGGGATTGCATTGTATGTTATTTGTTACTTTTCCCTTGCTGTTTTAATATTTCTTATTTGTATTTAATTTTTGATAGTTTGATTAATATATGCCTCTGTGTGTTTCTCCTTGGGTTTATTCTATACGGGACTCTCTGTGCTTCCTGGACTTCACTGACAAATTATTTTCCCATGTTAGGTCATTCTCCACTATACTCTATTTAAATCTTTTCTCAGTGCCTTTCTTTTTCTCTTCTCCTTCTGAGACCCCTATAATTTGAATGTCCATGTGATTAACGTTGTTCCAGAGGTCTCTGAGACTGTCCACAATTCTTTTCATTCTTTTTTCTTTATTCTGCTCTGTGAGAGTTATTTCCACCTTTCTATCTTCCAGCTCACTTATCCATTCTTCTGCCTCAGTTATTCTGCTATTAATTGCTTCTAGTGTATTTTTCATTCAGTTATTGTGTTTTTCATTACTGTTTGTTCTATAGCTCTTCTATGTCCTTGTTACACGTTTCTTTTATATTCTCCATTCTATTTCCGAGATTTTGGATCATCCTTACTATCATTACTCTGAATTCTTTTTCAGGTACATTGCCTATTTCATCTTTATTTATTTGGTCTTGTGAGTTTTTACCTTGCTCCTTCGTCTGCAACGTATTTCTCTGTCTTCTCTTTCTATCTAGCTTACTGAGTTTGAGGTCTCCTTTCCACAGTCTGCAGTGTCATAATTCCTCTTGCTTCTGGTGTCTGCTCCCAGTGGGTGAGATTGGTCCCATGGCTTGTGTAGGGTTCCTGGTGAGAGGGACTGGTGCCTGCATTCTGGTGGATGGTGCTGGATATTTTCCCTCTGATGTGCAGGACTGTGTCAGGTGGTGTGTTTTGGGGAGTCTGTGGGCTTAGTATGACTTTAGGCAGCCTGTCTGGTGATGGGTGAGTTTGTGTTCCTGTCTTGCTTGTTGCTTGGAATTGGGCTTTCAACACTGGAGCCTAGAGGCAGTTGGGTAGAGCCGGGGCTTGGAGTTAAAATGGAGATCTCCAGGAGGGCACTCGCCTATTAATATTCCCTGGGGTCAGGAATTTGATGTTGTTCCAGGATCCTGGGCTCATTACTCCCAAACCAAAGGCTCATCCTGACCCTCGGTCTGGGAACCAAGACCCCGCAAGCCACACAGCTCAGCAAAAAAAAGGGGAAAAAAAGGGAAAGATAAAGGAAAATGATGGGCTGAAAAAAACAAACAAAAACATACAACTATACAAAACTCAAGAAAAAGAGCAAAGACAAAAACAAGCAAACAGCAACAGCAACAATTAACAATAAACAAACAAATGAACAAAAAAAAACCCAAAGAAACAGGCATGCAAAATAAGAAAGAAAAATAAAAACAGAAAACAAAAATCAAGAGAACAACCAGGCAAAAAAAAAATCCGAAAATAAAATAAAACAATTAAAAACAAAAGTAATACAAACAAAAAAATCAAAACAGGAGGAACTTCAAAATGGCAGAAGAGTAGGATGTGGAGATCACCTTCCTCCCCACAAATACATCAGAAATACATCTACGTGTTGAACAATGCCTACATAACACCTACTGAAGACTGGCAGAAGACCTCAGACCTCCCAAAAGGCTAGAAACTCCCCACGTACCTGTGTAGGGCAAAAGAAAAAAGAAGAAACAGAGACAAAAGAACAGGGACGGGACCTGCACCAGTTGGAGGGAGCTGTGAGGGAGGAACTGTTTCCACACACTAGGAAGACACTTTGCAGTCAGAGACTGCAGGCGGTGGAGGGGGGAAGCTTCAGAGCCATGAAGGAGAGCACAGCAACAGGGGTTCAGAGGGTGAAGTGGAGATATTACCACACAGAGGATCGGTGCTGACCAGAACTCACCAGCCCAAAAGGCTTGTCAGCTCACCCACCGGGATGGGTGGGGGCTGAGAGCTGAGGCTCGGGCTTTGGTTGGATACCAGGGATAGGACTGGGGTTTGCTGCATGAACACAGCCTGAAGGGGGCTAGTGCACCATGGCTAGTCAGGAGGGAGTCTGGGAAAATGTCTAGAACTGCCGAAGAGGCAAGAGATTTTTCTTGCCTCATTGTTTCCTGGTGCGTGAGGAGAGGGGATTAAGAGCGCTGCTTAAAGGAGCTCCAGAGATGGGAGTGAGCTGTGGTTATCAGCACAGACCCCAGAGACAGGCATGAGATGCTAAGGCTGCTGCTGCAGCCAACAAGAAGCCTGTGTGCAGGCACAGGCCACTATCCACAACTCCCCTCCCAGGAGCCTGTGCAGCCTGCCACTGCCAGGGTCCCATTATCCAGGGACAACTTCCCCAGGAGAACACATGGCATGCCTCAATCTGTTGAAACATCACGCTGGCCTCTGCCACCACTGCAGGCTCACCCCACACTCTGTACCTCTCCCTACCCCAGCATGAATGAGCCAGAGCCCCTGAAACAGCTGCTCTTTTAACCCCCTTGTCTGAGCAAAGAACATACGCCCTCAGGAGACCTACATGCAGAGGCAGTGTTAAATCCAAAGCTGAATCCCAGGAGCTGTGCAAAGAAAGAAGAGAAAGGGAAATCTCTCTCAGCAGCCCCAGGAGCAGCAGATTAAATCTCCACAGTCAACTTGATGTACACTACATCTGTAAAATACAAGAATAGACAACAAATCATCCCAAATTGAGGAGGTGGACTTTGGGAGCAATGGTATATATATTTTTTCCCTTTTTCTCTTTTTGTGAGTGTGTATGCACATGCTTCTGTGTGTGATATTGTCTGTATAGCTTTGCTTTTACCATTTATCCTAGAGTTCTGCCTCTCCATGTTTTTTTCTTTTTTTTTTATTAATATAGATTTCAGCGCTTGTTATCATTGGTGGATTTGTTTTTTGGTTTGTTCTCTTCTTTCTTTTTAATTACTTTAAATTTTTAAATAATTATTTTTGTTTTAATAACTTTTTATTTTATCGTATTTTATTTATTTATTTATTTATTTTTTATTTTTTTTTTTGTGGTATGCGGGCCTCCCTCTGCTGTGGCCTCTCCCGTTGCGGAGCACAGGCTCCGGATGCGCAGGCTCAGCGGCCATGGCTCACGGGCCCAGCCGCTCCGCGGCACGTGGGATCCTCCCAGACGGGGGCGCGAACCCGGTTCCCCTGCATCAGCAGGCGGACGCGCAACCACTGCACCACCAGGGAAGCCCCTATCGTATTTTATTTTATCTTTTTCATTCTTTCCTCATTTTTTCTCCCTTTTATTCTGAGCTGCATGGATGATGAGTTCCTGTTGCTCCAGCCAGGCATCAGGGCTCTGCCTCTGAGGTGGGAGATCCACAATCAGGACATTTGCCAACTAAAGAATTCCTAGCTCCACATACTATCAAATGGTGAAAATCTCCCAGAGATCTCCATCTCAATGCCAAGACCCAGCTCCACTGAATGACCAGCAAGCTACAGTTCTGGCCACCCTTTTCCCAAAAAACTAGCAAGACATGAACACATCTCCAGCCATTAGTAGACAGGCTGCTTAAAATCATAATAGGGTCACAGAAACCCCAAAACACACCACCAGACGTGGAAATGCCCACCAGAAAGACAAGATCCAGCCTCAACCACCATAACACAGGCAATAGTCCCCTCCACCAGGAAGCATCACAACCCACTGAACAAACCCTAGCCACTAGGAGCTGACACCCAAAAAACGGGAACGACAAACCTGCAGCCCAAGAAAAGGAGATGCCAAACCCAGTAAGTTAAGTAAAATGAGAAGACAGAGAAACAAACAGCAGAAGAAGGAGAAAGGTAAAAACCAACCAAACCTAAAAAATAAAGGGGAAATACGCAGCCTACCTGAAAAATAATTCAGAATAATGATATTAAGGTGATCCAAAATCTTGGAAATAGAATGGATAAAATGCAAGAAACGTTTAACAAGGGCCTAGAAGAACTAAAGAGCAAACAAACAATCATGAACAACACAATAAATGAAATTAAAAATTCTCTAGAAGGGATCAATAGCAGAATAACTGAGGCAGAAGGACGGATAAGTGACCTTGAAGATAAAATAGTAGAAATAAATACTGCAGAGCCTACTGAAGACTGGCAGAAGACCTCAGACCTCCCAAAAGGCTAGAAACTCCCCACGTACCTGTGTAGGGCAAAAGAAAAAAGAAGAAACAGAGACAAAAGAACAGGGACGGGACCTGCACCAGTTGGAGGGAGCTGTGAGGGAGGAACTGTTTCCACACACTAGGAAGACACTTTGCAGTCAGAGACTGCAGGCGGTGGAGGGGGGAAGCTTCAGAGCCATGAAGGAGAGCACAGCAACAGGGGTTCAGAGGGTGAAGTGGAGATATTACCACACAGAAGATCGGTGCTGACCAGAACTCACCAGCCCAAAAGGCTTGTCAGCTCACCCACCGGGATGGGTGGGGGCTGAGAGCTGAGGCTCGGGCTTTGGTTGGATACCAGGGATAGGACTGGGGTTTGCTGCATGAACACAGCCTGAAGGGGGCTAGTGCACCATGGCTAGTCAGGAGGGAGTCTGGGAAAATGTCTAGAACTGCCGAAGAGGCAAGAGATTTTTCTTGCCTCATTGTTTCCTGGTGCGTGAGGAGAGGGGATTAAGAGCGCTGCTTAAAGGAGCTCCAGAGATGGGAGTGAGCTGTGGTTATCAGCACAGACCCCAGAGACAGGCATGAGATGCTAAGGCTGCTGCTGCAGCCAACAAGAAGCCTGTGTGCAGGCACAGGCCACTATCCACAACTCCCCTCCCAGGAGCCTGTGCAGCCTGCCACTGCCAGGGTCCCATTATCCAGGGACAACTTCCCCAGGAGAACACATGGCATGCCTCAATCTGTTGAAACATCACGCTGGCCTCTGCCACCACTGCAGGCTCACCCCACACTCTGTACCTCTCCCTACCCCAGCATGAATGAGCCAGAGCCCCTGAAACAGCTGCTCTTTTAACCCCCTTGTCTGAGCAAAGAACATACGCCCTCAGGAGACCTACATGCAGAGGCAGTGTTAAATCCAAAGCTGAATCCCAGGAGCTGTGCAAAGAAAGAAGAGAAAGGGAAATCTCTCTCAGCAGCCCCAGGAGCAGCAGATTAAATCTCCACAGTCAACTTGATGTACACTACATCTGTAAAATACAAGAATAGACAACAAATCATCCCAAATTGAGGAGGTGGACTTTGGGAGCAATGGTATATATATTTTTTCCCTTTTTCTCTTTTTGTGAGTGTGTATGCACATGCTTCTGTGTGTGATATTGTCTGTATAGCTTTGCTTTTACCATTTATCCTAGAGTTCTGCCTCTCCATGTTTTTTTCTTTTTTTTTTATTAATATAGATTTCAGCGCTTGTTATCATTGGTGGATTTGTTTTTTGGTTTGTTCTCTTCTTTCTTTTTAATTACTTTAAATTTTTAAATAATTATTTTTGTTTTAATAACTTTTTATTTTATCGTATTTTATTTATTTATTTATTTATTTTTTATTTTTTTTTTTGTGGTATGCGGGCCTCCCTCTGCTGTGGCCTCTCCCGTTGCGGAGCACAGGCTCCGGATGCGCAGGCTCAGCGGCCATGGCTCACGGGCCCAGCC
>NC_041234.1:75209560-75210831 GCF_002837175.3 Physeter macrocephalus | reverse complement strand
CCCACCCATTAGCAGAGAGGCTGCCTAAAATCATAATAAGGTCACAGACACCCCAAAACACACCATCAGACACATGCCCACCAGAAAGACAAGATCCAGCCTCAACCACCATAACACAGGCAATAGTCCCCTCCACCAGGAAGCATCACAACCCACTGAACAAACCCTAGCCACTAGGAGCTGACACCCAAAAAACGGGAACGACAAACCTGCAGCCCAAGAAAAGGAGATGCCAAACCCAGTAAGTTAAGTAAAATGAGAAGACAGAGAAACAAACAGCAGAAGAAGGAGAAAGGTAAAAACCAACCAAACCTAAAAAATAAAGGGGAAATACGCAGCCTACCTGAAAAATAATTCAGAATAATGATATTAAGGTGATCCAAAATCTTGGAAATAGAATGGATAAAATGCAAGAAACGTTTAACAAGGGCCTAGAAGAACTAAAGAGCAAACAAACAATCATGAACAACACAATAAATGAAATTAAAAATTCTCTAGAAGGGATCAATAGCAGAATAACTGAGGCAGAAGGACGGATAAGTGACCTTGAAGATAAAATAGTAGAAATAAATACTGCAGAGAAGAATAAAGAATGAAAAGAAGTGAGTACAGTCTCAGACACCCCTGGGACAATATTAAATGCACCAACATACGAATTATATGGGTCCCAGAAGAAGAAGAGAAAAAGAAAGGGACTGAGAAAATATTTGAAGAGATTATAGTTGAAAACTCCCCTAATATGGGTAAGGAAACAGTTAATCAAGTCTAAGAAGCACAGAGAGACCCATACAAGATAAATCCAAGGAAAAAATAGACAACAAATCATCCCAAATTGAGGAGGTGGACTTTGGGAGCAATGGTATATATATTTTTTCCCTTTTTCTCTTTTTGTGAGTGTGTATGCACATGCTTCTGTGTGTGATATTGTCTGTATAGCTTTGCTTTTACCATTTATCCTAGAGTTCTGCCTCTCCATGTTTTTTTCTTTTTTTTTTATTAATATAGATTTCAGCGCTTGTTATCATTGGTGGATTTGTTTTTTGGTTTGTTCTCTTCTTTCTTTTTAATTACTTTAAATTTTTAAATAATTATTTTTGTTTTAATAACTTTTTATTTTATCGTATTTTATTTATTTATTTATTTATTTTTTATTTTTTTTTTTGTGGTATGCGGGCCTCCCTCTGCTGTGGCCTCTCCCGTTGCGGAGCACAGGCTCCGGATGCGCAGGCTCAGCGGCCATGGCTCACGGGCCCAGCCGCTCCGCGGCACGT
>NC_041234.1:75201154-75209082 GCF_002837175.3 Physeter macrocephalus | reverse complement strand
CCCACCCATTAGCAGAGAGGCTGCCTAAAATCATAATAAGGTCACAGACACCCCAAAACACACCATCAGACACATGCCCACCAGAAAGACAAGATCCAGCCTCAACCACCATAACACAGGCAATAGTCCCCTCCACCAGGAAGCATCACAACCCACTGAACAAACCCTAGCCACTAGGAGCTGACACCCAAAAAACGGGAACGACAAACCTGCAGCCCAAGAAAAGGAGATGCCAAACCCAGTAAGTTAAGTAAAATGAGAAGACAGAGAAACAAACAGCAGAAGAAGGAGAAAGGTAAAAACCAACCAAACCTAAAAAATAAAGGGGAAATACGCAGCCTACCTGAAAAATAATTCAGAATAATGATATTAAGGTGATCCAAAATCTTGGAAATAGAATGGATAAAATGCAAGAAACGTTTAACAAGGGCCTAGAAGAACTAAAGAGCAAACAAACAATCATGAACAACACAATAAATGAAATTAAAAATTCTCTAGAAGGGATCAATAGCAGAATAACTGAGGCAGAAGGACGGATAAGTGACCTTGAAGATAAAATAGTAGAAATAAATACTGCAGAGAAGAATAAAGAATGAAAAGAAGTGAGTACAGTCTCAGACACCCCTGGGACAATATTAAATGCACCAACATACGAATTATATGGGTCCCAGAAGAAGAAGAGAAAAAGAAAGGGACTGAGAAAATATTTGAAGAGATTATAGTTGAAAACTCCCCTAATATGGGTAAGGAAACAGTTAATCAAGTCTAAGAAGCACAGAGAGACCCATACAAGATAAATCCAAGGAAAACATGCCAAGACACATATTAATCAAATTATCAAAAATTAAATACAAAGAAAAAATATTAAAAGTGGCAAGGGAAAAATAACATATAAGGGAATCACCATAAGGTTAACAGCTGATCTTTCAACAGAAAATCTGCAAGCCAGAAGGGAGTGGCAGGACATATTTAAAGTGATGAAGGAAAAAAACCTACAACCAAGATTACTCTACCCAGCAAGGATCTCATTCAGATTTGATGGAGAAATTAAAACCTTTACAGACAAGCAAAAGCTGAGAGAGTTCAGCACCACCAAACCAGCTTTACAACAAATGCTAAAGGAACTTCTCTAGGCAAGAAACACAAGAGGAGGAAAAGACCTACAAGAACAAACCTGAAACAATTAAGTAAATGGTAATAGGAACATACATATTGATAATTACCTTATTTGTAAATGGATTAAATGCTCCCACCAAAAGACACAGACTGGCTGAATGGATACAAAAACAAGACCCATATATATGCTGTCTACAAGAGACCCACTTCAGACCTAGGGACACATACAGACTGAAAGTGAGGGGATGGAAAAAGATATTCCAGGCAAATGGAAACCAGAAGAAAGCTGGAGTAGCAATTCTCATATCAGACCAAATAGACTTTAAAATAAAAACTATTACAAGAGACAAAGAAGGACACTAGATAATGATAAAGGGATCGATCCATGAAGAAGATATAACAACTGTAAATATTTATTCCCCTAACATAGGAGCACCTCAATACATGAGGCAAATAGTAAAAGCCATAAAAGGGGAAATTGACAGTAACACAATAATAGTAGGGGACTTTAACACCCCACTTTCACTGATGGACAGATTATCCAATATGAAAATAAATAAGGAAACAAAAGCTTTAAATGTTACATTACACAAGATGGACTTACTGGATATTTATAGGACATTTCAACCAAAAACAACAGAATACACATTTTTCTCAACTGCTCAGGGAACATTCTCCATGATACATCATATCTTGGGTCACAAATCTAGCCTTGGTAAATTTAAGAAAATTGAAATCTTATCAAGTATTTTTTTCCGAACAAAACACTATGAGACTAGATATCAATTACAGGAAAAGATCTGTAAAAAATACAAACACATGGAGGCTAAACAATACACTACTTAATAACAAAGTGATCACTGAAGAAATCAAAGACGAAATCAAAAAATACTTAGAAACAAATGACAATGGAGACACGATGAACCAAAACCTATGAGATACAGCAAAAGCAGTTCTAAAAGGGAAGTTTATAGCAATACAATAATACCTTAAGAAACAGGAAACATCTCGAATAAACAACCTAACTTTGCTCCTAAAGCAATTAGAGGAAGAAGAACAAAAAAACCCCCCCAAATTTAGCAGAAGGAAAGAAATCATAAAGATCAGATCAGAAATAAAAGAAAAAGAAATGAAGGAAACAAAAGCAAAGATCAATAAAACTAAAAGCTGGTTTTTTGAGAAGATAAATAAAATTGACAAACAAT
Organism: Physeter macrocephalus; assembly: GCF_002837175.3. Taxonomy (NCBI): domain Eukaryota; kingdom Metazoa; phylum Chordata; class Mammalia; order Artiodactyla; family Physeteridae; genus Physeter; species Physeter macrocephalus. The sequence continues at coordinate 75,206,761 of NC_041234.1, read as the reverse complement.
TAGCCAGACTCATCAAGAAAAAAAGGGAGAAGACTCAAATCATTAGAATTAGAAATGAAAAAGGAGATGTAACAACTGACACTGCAGAAATACAAAAGATTATTAGAGATTACTACAAGCAACTGTATGCCAATAAAATGGACTACCTGGAAGAAATGGACAAATTCTTAGAAATACCCAAGCTGCCGAGACTGAACCAGGAGGAAATAGAAAATATGAACAGACCAATCACAAGCACTGAAATTGAAATTGTGATTAAAAATATTCCAAAAAACAAAAGCCCAGGACCAGATGGCTTCACAGGCAAATTCTATGAAACATTTAGAAAAGAGCTAACACCTATCCTTCTCAAACTCTTCCAAAAGATAGCAGAGGGAGGAAAACTCCCAAACTCATTCGATGAGGCCACCATCACCCTGATACCAAAAGCAGACAAAGACGTCAAAAAGAAAGAAAACTACAGTCAAATAACACTGATGAGCACAGATGCAAAAATCCTCAACAAAATACTAGCAAACAGAATCCAACAGCACATTAAAAGGATCATACACCATGATCAAGTGGGGTTTATCCCAGGAATGCAAGGATTCTTCAATATACGCAAATCAATCAACGTGATACACCATATCAACAAACTGAAGGAGAAAAACCATATGATCATCTCAATAGATGCAGAGAAAGCTTTTGACAAAATTCAACACCCATTTATGATAAAAAAAACCCTGCAGAAATTAGGCATAGAGAGAATTTTCCTCAACATATTAAAGGCCATATATGACAAACCCACAGCCAGCATTGTTCTCAATGGTGAAATACTGAAACTATTTCCACTAAGATCATGAACAGGACAAGGTTGACCACTCTCAGCACTCTTATTCAACATAGTTTTGGAAGTTCTAGCCACAGCAATTAGAGAAAAAAAAAATAAAAGGAATCCAAATAGGAAAAGAAGAAGTAAAGCTGTCACTGTTTGCAGATGACATGATAATATACATAGAGAATCCTAAGGATGCTACCAGAAAACTACAGAGCTAATCAATGAATTTGGTAATGTAGCAGGATACAAAATTAATGCACAGAAATCTCTAGCATTCTTATACAATAATGATGAGAAATCTGAGTGTGAAATTGACAAAATATTCCTATTTACCACTGCAACAAAAAGATTAAAATATCTAGGAATAAAACTACCTAAGGAGACAAAAGACTTGTATGCAGAAAACTATAAGACACTGATGAAAGAAATTAAAGATGATACAAATAGGTGGAGAAATATACCATGTTCTTGGATTGGAAGAATCAACACTGTAAAAATGACTCTACTACCCAAAGCAATCTACAGATTCAATACAATCCCTATCAAATTATCACTGGCATTTTTTAGAGAACTAGAAAAAAAAATTTCAAAATTTGTATGCAAACACAAAAGACCCTGAATAGCCAAAGCAATCTTGAGAACGAAAAATGGAGCTGGAGGAATCAGGCCCCCTGACTTCAGATTATACTACAAGGCTACAGTAATCAAGACAGTATGGTACTGGCACAAAAACAAAAATATAGATCAATGGAACAGGATAGAAAGCCCAGAGATAAACCCACACACATATGGTCAATTAATCTATGACAAAGGAGGCAAGAATATACAGTGGAAAAAAGACAGCCTCTTCAATAAGTGGTGCTGGGAAAACTGGACAGCTACATGTAAAAGTATGAAATTAGAACACTCCCTAACACCACACACAAAAATAAACTCAAAATGGGTGAAAGACCTAAACGTAAGGCCAGACACTATCAAACTCTTAGAGGAAAACATAGGCAGAACACTCTATGACATAAATCACAGCAAGATCCTTTTTGACCCATCTCCTAGAGAAATGGAAATCACAGCAAGATCCTCTTTCACCCATCTCCTAGAGAAATGGAAATAAAAACAAAAATAAACAAATGGGACTTAATGAAACTTAAAAGCTTTTGCACAGGAAAAGATACCATAAACAAGACCAAAATACAACCCTCAGAATGGGAGAAAAAATTTGCAAATCAAGCAACTGACAAAGGATTAATATCCAAAATTTATAAGCAATTCATGCAGCTTTGTAACAAAAAAACAAACAACCCAAACCAAAAATGGGCAGAAGAACTCCATAGACATTTCTCCAAAGAAGATATACAGATTGCCAACAAACACATGAAAGAATGCTCAACATCATTAATCATTAGAGAAATGCAAATCTGATACAGCCCCTATGGAGAACAGTATGGAGGTTCCTTAAAAAACTACAAATAGAACTACCATACGACCCTGCAATCCCACCACTGGGCATATACCATGAGAAAACCATAATTCAAACAGAGTCATGTACCAAAATATTCATTGCAGCTCTATTTACGAAAGCCTGGACATGGAGAAAACCGTAATTCAAAAAGAGTCATGTACCAAAATGTTCATTGCAGCTCTATTTACAATAGCCAGGACATGGAAGCAACCTAAGTGTCCATCAACAGATGAATGGATAAAGAAGATGTGGCACATATATACAATGGAATATTACTCAGCCATAAAAAGAAATGAAACTTAGTTATCTGTAGTGAGGTGGATAAACCTGGAGTCTGTCATTCAGAGTGAAGTAAGTAAGAAGGAGAAAAACAAATACCATATGCTAACACATATATATGGAATCTAAGAAAAAAAAATGTCATGAAGAGATTAGTGGTAGTACGGGAATAAAACACAGACCTACTAGAGCATGGACTTGAGGATATGGGGAGGGGGAATTGTAAGCTGTGACGAACGGAGAGAGTGACACGGGCATATATACACTACCAAATGTAAATTAGATAGCTAGTGGAAGCTGCCGCCTAGCACAGGGAGATCACTCTGTGCTTTGTGACCACCTAGAGGGGCGGGATAGGGAGGGTGGGGGGGAGGGTGACGCAAGAGGGAAGAGATATGGGAACATATGTATATGTATAACTGATTCACTTTGTTGTAAACAGAAACTAACACACCATTGTAAAACAGTTATACTCCAGTAAAGATGTTTAAAAAAAATCAAAACCTATGGGACACAGCAAAAGCAGTTCTAAGACGGAAGTTTATAGCAATAAAATCCTACCTTAAGAAACAGGAAAAATCTCGAATAAACAACCTAACTTTGCACCTAAAGCATTAGAGAAAGAAGAACAAAAAACCCCCAAATTTAGCAGAAGGAAAGAAATCAAAAAGATCAAATCAGAAATAAATGATAAAGAAATGAAGGAAACGATACCAAAGATCAATAAAACAAAAAGCTGGTTCTTCAAGAAGAAAAATAAAATTGATAAAACATTAGCCAGACTCATCAAGAAAAAAAGGGAGAAGACTCAAATCAATAGAATTAGAAATGAAAAAGGAGACGTAACAACTGACACTGTGGAAATACAAAAGATTATGAGAGATTACTACGAGCAACTGTATGCCAATAAAATGGACAACCTGGAGGAAATGGACAAATTCATAAAAATGCACAACCTGCCAAGACTGAACGAGGAAGAAATAGAAAATATGAACAGACCAATCACAAGCACTGAAATTGAAACTGTGATTAAAAATCTTCCAACAAACAAAAGCCCATGTCCACATAGCTTCACAGGCGAATTCTATCAAACATTTAAAGAAGAGCTAACACGTATCCTTCTCAAACTCTTCCAAAAGATAGCAGAAGGAGGAACACTCCCAAACTCATTCTATGAGGGCCCCATAACCCCAGGCGAATTCTATCAAACATTTAAAGAAGAGCTAACACGTATCCTTCTCAAACTCTTCCAAAAGATAGCAGAAGGAGGAACACTCCCAAACTCATTCTATGAGGCCCCCATAACCCTAATACCAAAATCAGACAAAGACGTCACAAAGAAAGAAAACTACAGGCCAGTATCACTGATGAACATAGATGTAAAAATCCTTAACAAAATACTAGCAAACAGAATCCAACAGCACATTAAAAGGATCATACACCATAGAGAAGTGGGATTTATCCCAGGAATGCAAGGATTCTTCAATATATGCAAATGAATCAACGTGATAAACCGTATCAAAAAACTGAAGGAGGAAAGCCATATGATCATCTCAATAGATGCAGAGAAAGCTTTTGACAAAATTCAACACCCATTTATGATAAAAACCCTGCAGAAAGTAGGCATAGGGGGAACTTTCCTCAACATAAAAAAGGCCATATATGACAAACTCACAGCCAGCATTGTTCTCAATGGTGAAAAACTGAAACCATTTCCACTAAGATCAGGAACAAGACAAGGTTGGACACTCTCAGCACTCTTATTCAACATAGTTTTGGAAGTTCTAGCCACAGCAATCAGAGAAGAAAAAGAAATAAAAGGAATCCAAATCGGAAAAGAAGAAGTAAAGCTGCCACTGTTTGCAGAAGACATGGTACTATACAAAGAGAATCCCAAGGATGTTACCAGATAACTACTAGAGCTACTCAATGAATTTGGTAATGTAGCAGGACACAAAATTAATGCACAGAAGTCTCTGACATTCTTATACACTAATGATAAAAAATCTGAGAGTGAAATTAAGAAAACACTCCCATTTACAATTGCAACAAAAAGAATAAAATATCTAGGAAGCAAGCTACCTAAGGAGACAAAAGACCTCTATGCAGAAAATTATAAGACACTGATGAAAGAAATTAAAGGTGATACAAATAGATGGAGAAATATACCATGTTCTTGGATTGGAAGAATCAACATTGTGAAAATGACTCTACTACCCAAAGCAATCTACAGATTGAAGGCAATCCCTATCAAACTACCACTAGCATTTTTTACAGAACCAGAACAAAATATTTCAAAATTTGTATGGAAATACAAAAGACCCCGAATAGCCAAAGCAATCTTGAGAACGAAAAATGGAGCTGGAGGAATCAGGCTCCCTGACTTCAGATTATACTACAAGGCTACAGTAATCAAGACAGTATGGTACTGGCACAAAAACAGAAATATAGATGGATGGAACAGGATAGAAAGCCCAGAGATAAACCCACAGACATATGGTCACCTTATTTTGATAAAGGAGGGAAGAATATACAGTAGAGATAAAACAGCCTGTTCAATAATTGGTGCTGGGAAAACTGGACAGCTACATGTAAAAGTATGAAATTAGAACACTCCCTAACACCACACACAAAAATAAACTCAAAATGGGTTAAAGACCTAAATGTAAGGCCAGACACTATCAAACTCTTAGAGGAAAACATAGGCAGAACACTCTATGACATAAATCACAGCAAGATCCTTTTTGACCCACCTCTTAGAGTAATGGAAATACAAACAAGAATAAACAAATGGGACTTAATGAAACTTCAAAGCTTTTGCACAGCAAAGGATACCATAAACAAGACCAAAAGACAAGCCTCAGAATGGGAGAAAATATTTGCCAATGAAGCAACTGACAAAGGAGTAATATCCAAAATTTATAAGCAACACATGCAGCTCAATAACAAAAAAAAACGAACAACTGAAACCAAAAATGGGCAGAAGACTTAAATAGACATTTCTCCTAAGAAGATATACAGATTGCCAACAAACACATGAAAAAATGCTCAA
>NC_041234.1:75199104-75200730 GCF_002837175.3 Physeter macrocephalus | reverse complement strand
AATGGAATATTACTCAGCCATAAAATGAAATGAAACTGAGTTATTTGTAATGAGGTGGATAGACTTGGAGTCTGTCATACAGAGTGAAGTAAGTCAGAAGGAGAAAATCAAATACCGTATGCTAACACATATATATGGAATCTAAGAAAAAAAATGTCATGAAGAGACTAGGGGTAGGACAGGAGTAAAACAGAGACTTACTAGAGCATGGACTTGGGGATATGGGGAGGGTGAAGGGTAAGCTGTGACGAAGTGAGAGAGTGGCATGGACATATATACACTACCAAATATAAAATAGATAGCTAGTGGGAACCAGCTGCATAGCACAGGGAGACCAGCTCGGTGCTTTGTGCCACCTAGAGGGATTGGATAGGGAGTGTGGGAGGGAGAGAGATGCTAGAGGGAAGAGATATGGGAACATATGTATATGTATAATTGATTCACTTTGTTGTAAAGCAAAAACTAACACACCATTGTAAAACAGTTATACTCCAATAAAGATGTTTAAAAAAAAAAGGAAAAGCAAAAGCTATGAAAATTCAGCACAACCAAACAAGCTTTACAGCAAATGCTAAAGAAACTTCTCTAGGCAGGAAACACAAGAGAAGGAAATGAGCTACAAAAACAAACCCAAAACAATTAGGAAAATTGTAATTGAAACATACGTATCGATAATCGCCTTAAAAGTAAATGGATTAAATGCCTCAACGAAAAGACATAGACTAGCAGAACAGATACAAAAACAAGATCCGTATATATGTTGTCTAAAAGAGACCCATTTCAGACCTAGGGCCTTTTACAGATTGAAATTGAGGGGATGGAAAAGGATATTCCATGCAAATGGAAATCAAAGGAAAGCTGGAGTAGCAATTCTCATATCAGACAAAATATTCTTCAAAGAAAGAGTATTACAAGAGACAAAGAAGGACACTACATAATGATGAAGGGATCAATCAAGAAGAACCTATAACAATTGTAAATATTTATGCACCCAACATAGGAGCACCTCAATACATAAGGCAAATACTAACAGCCATAAAAGGGGAAATCGACAGTAATACAATCATTGTATGGAAATTTAGCACCCCACTTTCAACAATGGACAGATCATCCAAAATGAAAATACATAAGGAAGTACAAGCTTTAAGTGGTATATTAAACCAGATGGACTTAATTGACATTTATAGGATATTCCATCCAAAAACAACAGAATACACTTTCTTGTCGAATGCTCATCTATCTCCAGGATAGATCATATTTTGCGTCACAAGTCACGCCTTGGTAAATTTAAGAATATAGAAATCATATCAAGTATCTTTTCTGATCACAGTGCTATGAGACTAGATATCAATTACAGGAAATGTATTGTAAAAAATACAAACACATGGAGGCTAAACAATACACTACTTAATAAGCAAGAGATCACTGAAGAAATCAAAGAGGAAATCAAAAAATACCTAGAAACAAATGACAATGAAATCACAACGACCCTAAACCTATGGGATACAGCAAAAGCAGTTTTAACAGGGAACTATAGAGCAATACAATCCTACCTAAAGAAACAAAAAACATCTCAAATAAACAACCTAACATTACACCTAAAGCAATTAGAGAAAGAAGGAAAAA
>NC_041234.1:75195813-75199032 GCF_002837175.3 Physeter macrocephalus | reverse complement strand
AATAAAAGAAGGAAATGATAGCTAAGATCAACAAAACTAAAAGCTGATTCTTTGAGAAGATAAATAAAATTGATAAACCATTAGCCAGACTCATTAATAAAAAAGGGAGAATACTCAAATCAATAGAATTAGAAATGAAAATGGAGAAGTAAGAACTGGCATGGCAGAAATACAAAGGATCATGAGAGATAACTACAAGCAACTCTATGCCAATAAAAAGGACAACCTGGAGGAAATGGATACATTTTTTTTTTTTGTGGTATGCGGGCCTCCCTCTGTTGTGGCCTCTCCCGTTGTGGAGCACAGGCTCCGGACACGCAGGCTCAGCGGCCATGGCTCATGGGCCCAGCCGCTCCGCGGCATGTGGGATCCTCCCAGACTGGGGCGCGAACCCGGTACCCCTGCATCGGCAGGCGGATGCGCAACTACTGCGCCACCAGGGAAGCCCCAGGAAATGGACACATTTTAAGAAATGCACAACCTTCTGAGACTGAACCAGGAAGAAAGAGAAAATATCAACTGACCAAACACAAGCACTGAAACTGAAACTGTGATTAAAAGTGTTCCAACAGGTTTTCCCTGGTGGCTCAGTGGTTGAGAGTCCACCTGCCAATGCAGGAGACATGGGTTTGTGCCCCAGCCCAGGATGATCCCACATGCCACAGAGCAGCTGGGCCCATGAGCCATGGCCGCTGAGCCTGTGCATCCGGAGCCTGTGCTCCACAACGGGAGAGGCCACAAACAGTGAGAGGCCCATGCACCGAAAAAAAAAAAAATCTTCCAACAAAAAAAAGCCCAAAACCATTTGGCTTCACCAGTGAATTCTATCAAACATTTAGAGAAGAGCTAACAACTATCCTCTCAAACTCTTCCAAAAGATAGCAGAGGGAGGAACACTCCCAAACTCATTCTATGAGGCCGCCATCACCCTGATACCAAAACCAGACAAAGATGTAACAAAATAAGAAAAATTCAGACCAATATCACTGATGATTATAGATGCAGTAATGCTCAACAAAATACTAGCATACAGAATCAAACAGCACATTGAAAGGATGAAACACCATGGTGAAGTGGACTTTATCCCAGGAATGCAGGGATTCTTCCACATACCCAAATCATTCAGTGTGATACATCGTATTAACAAACAGAAGGAGAAAAAACATATGATCATTACAATAGATTCAGAAAAAGCTTTTCACAAAATTCAACACCCATTAATGATAAGAACCCCCCAGAAAGTAGGCATAGATGGAAATTACCTCAACATATTAAAGGCCATATATTACAAACCTACAGCCAATATCGTCCTCAACCATGAAAAACTGAAACCATTTCCACTAAGATCAGGAACAAGACAAGGTTGTCCACTCTTACCACTATTATTCAACATACTTATGGAAGTTTTAACCACAGCAATCAGATAAGAAAAAGAAATAAAAGGAATCCAAATGAGAAAGAAGTAAAGCTGTCACTGAGTGCAGATGACATGATACTATACATAGAGAATCCTAAAGATGCTACCAGAAAACTACCAGAGCTAATCAATGAATTTGGTAAAGTAGCAGAATACAAAATTAATGCACAGAAATCTCTGGCATTCTTATACACTAATGATGAAAAATCTGAGAGTGAAATTAAGAAAACACTCCCATTTACCATTGCAACGAAAAGAATAAAATACCTAGGAATAAACTTACCTAAGGAGACAAAAGACCTGTATGCAGAAAATTATAAAACCCCGATGAAAGAAATTAAAGATGATACAAATAGATGGAGAGATATGCCATGTTCTTCGACTGGAAAAATCAACATGTGAAAATGACTATACTACCCAAAGCAATCTACAGATTCAATGCAATCCCTATCAAACTACCACTGGCATTTTTCACAGAAGAAGAACAATAAATTAAACAATTTGTATGGAAACACAGAAGAACCTGTAGAGCCAAAGCAGTCTGGAGAAAGAAAAATGGAGCTGGAGAAATCAGGCTCCCTGAGTTGTGATTACACTACAAAGCTACTGTAATCAAACCAGTATGGTACTAGCACAAAAACAGAAATATAGATCAATGGAACAGGGTAGAACGCCCAGAGATAAACCCACACACATATGGTCACCTTATCTTTGATAAAGGAGGCAAGAATATACAATGTAGAAAAGGCAGCTTCTTCAATAAGTGGTGTTAGGAAATCTGGACAGCTACATGTAAAAGAATGAAATTAGAACACTCCCTAACACCATACAGAAAAATAAACTCAAAATGGGTTAAAGACCTAAATGTAAGGCCAGACACTATCAAAGTCTTAGAGGAAAACATAGGCAGAACACTCTATGACATAAATCACAGCAAGATCCTTTTTGACCCACCTCCTATAGAAATGGAAATAAAACCAAAAATAAATAAATGGGACCTAATGGAATGTAACAGCTTTTGCACAGTGAAGGAAACCATAAACAAGATGAAAAGACAACCCTCAGAATGCAAGAAAATATTTGCAAATGAAGCACCTGACAAAGGATTAATCTCCAAAATTTGCAAGTAGGTCATGCAGCTCAATATCAAAGAAACAGAAAACCCAATCCAAAAATTGGCAGAAGACCTAAATAGGTATTTCTTCATAGAAGATATACAGATTGCCAGCAAACAGATGAAAGAATGTTCAACATAATTAATCAGTAGAGAAATGCAAATCAAAACTGCAATCTGATATCACCTCACAGCAGTCAGAATAGCCATTATCAAAAAATCTACAAAAAATAAATGCTGGAGAGGGTGTGGAGAAAAGGGAACCCTCTTGCGCTATTGGTGGGAATGTAAATTGATACAGCCATTATGGAGAATGGAATGGAGGTTCCTTAAAAAACTAAAAATAGAACTCCCATATGACCCAGCAATCCCATTACTTGGCATCTACCCTGAGAAAGCCATAATTCAAAAAGAGTCAAGTACCACAATATTCATTCCTGCTCTATTTACATTAGCCAGGACATGGAAACAACCTAACTTTCCATCAACAGATGAGTGGATAAAGAAGATGTGGCACATGTATACAAGGGAATATTACTCAGCCATACAAATGAACGAAACTGAGTTATTTGTAGTTAGGTGGATGGTCCTAGAGTCTGTCATACAGAATGAAGTCAGAAAGTGAAAAATATTGTATATTAAGGCATATATGTGGAATCTAGAAAAATGGTACAGGTGAACCTATTTA
>NC_041234.1:75185615-75195790 GCF_002837175.3 Physeter macrocephalus | reverse complement strand
TAGGCAGAACACTCTATGACATAAATCACAGCAAGATCCTTTTTGACCCACCTCCTATAGAAATGGAAATAAAACCAAAAATAAATAAATGGGACCTAATGGAATGTAACAGCTTTTGCACAGTGAAGGAAACCATAAACAAGATGAAAAGACAACCCTCAGAATGCAAGAAAATATTTGCAAATGAAGCACCTGACAAAGGATTAATCTCCAAAATTTGCAAGTAGGTCATGCAGCTCAATATCAAAGAAACAGAAAACCCAATCCAAAAATTGGCAGAAGACCTAAATAGGTATTTCTTCATAGAAGATATACAGATTGCCAGCAAACAGATGAAAGAATGTTCAACATAATTAATCAGTAGAGAAATGCAAATCAAAACTGCAATCTGATATCACCTCACAGCAGTCAGAATAGCCATTATCAAAAAATCTACAAAAAATAAATGCTGGAGAGGGTGTGGAGAAAAGGGAACCCTCTTGCGCTATTGGTGGGAATGTAAATTGATACAGCCATTATGGAGAATGGAATGGAGGTTCCTTAAAAAACTAAAAATAGAACTCCCATATGACCCAGCAATCCCATTACTTGGCATCTACCCTGAGAAAGCCATAATTCAAAAAGAGTCAAGTACCACAATATTCATTCCTGCTCTATTTACATTAGCCAGGACATGGAAACAACCTAACTTTCCATCAACAGATGAGTGGATAAAGAAGATGTGGCACATGTATACAAGGGAATATTACTCAGCCATACAAATGAACGAAACTGAGTTATTTGTAGTTAGGTGGATGGTCCTAGAGTCTGTCATACAGAATGAATTAAGTCAGAAAGACAAAAACAAATACCGTATGCTAAAAAAAAATCATGAAGAACATAGTGGCTAGATGGGAATATTGATGCATATCTACTAGTGAATGGACTTGAGGACACGGGGAGGGGAAAGGGTAAGCTGGGACAAAGTGAAAGAGTGGTAGTGTATATATGGACATATATACACTACCAAATGTAAAATTGGTAGCTAGTGGGAAGCAGTCACATAGCACAGGGAGATCAGCTTGGTGCTTTGTGACCAGCTAGAAGGGTGGGTGGGAGGGAGGGAGACACAAGAGGGAAGATATATGGGGATATATGTATATGTTTAACTGATTCACTTTGTTATAAAGCAGAAACTAACACACCATTGTAAAGCAATTATACTGCAATAAAAACGTTTTTTAAAAAAGATAAAAGCAGACTGAAAACTGAAGGAAAAAAGAAGAGAAAACAGACACACAGAAATGATTAGAAAGAGATAAAAAAGGATAAGGTCAAATAGAACAGTGGAAAAAATATATAAACAGAATATAACAAAGAAAAAAAAAACAAGGAAAAAGCACAGAGCAACACAAAAGTAATGTAAAACTAGAAATATAAAAAAATATTAAAAATTTAACAAAACTAAATAATACAAACAAATAATACTAAAAAACAGGATCAGAATAAAGCAAAACATTAAAAAATAGTAATAATTTTATTTTCCTGGGGTCTCAGCTGTCAGTGTCCTTGCCCTCACTGTGAGTCACAGCCAACCTCCCCCTTCCCAGGAGGTTCTCCAAAAGCTCTTGGTAGGTTTCTGATCCCTCTGTGGGCACTGTGAGGGCAGCTCAGACTCTGACCTTTCCCAAATCCAGGGTGTTCTAGTCCCCAAAGTCCAAAGCCACTAGAGGTTGACCAGTTTCAGTTTTGGGAACACTGATTTTCCATTCAGATATTCCATAGATGCAGGATTTAATCACCATTGCAGGGATTTAATCTGCCTTTTGTGCATCTGCATGAAAAGATTTTTGTTCCTCTTCCTTAGTTCTCCTGCCCCTGAGGCTCAGCTGTGGTATTATCCTCACCTCTGCATGTGGGCCACCCACAGGAGTCTGCTCCTGAGGCTGCCCTGGAGCACTTGGGTCTGCCCCAGTGAAGACAGGGAGCAGAGGTGACATGACTGCCTGGGTCGTGGGGTCCCAGGCAGCAACAGGTCTGCAGGAAAGCCAGAGGCCATGGGCACAAGAGATCCGGCCTTAGTGGCAGCCTTTCCTAGTGCCTGGCAGCTGTCACGAGAAGGTCAGCCCCAGTGCGGGCTTTCCATAATGCCTGGTGGCAGGTGTGAGAAAGTTAGCTTTGGTTGGGGCTTTGCTTAGTTACTGGCTGCAGGTGCAAGGAGGCCTTCCCTGGTGAGGTCTTTTCCTAGCACCTGGTAGCAGGCACAAGAAGGTCATCCTTGGTTGGGTCTTTTCCTAGTACCTGGCAGCAGATGCAAAAAGGCCAGCCCTGGTTGGGGCTTTTCCTAGCACCCGGCAGGGCAGGGGGGCAACATGTGAGGAGAGAGAGGCTGCAATGTTGGCTCTACCCACTGTGTGTCACTCAACAGTGGTGCCTTGCTTCTATGGCAGTCTGGGTTTCCTCCACAAGCATTCCCTGTGGCGGATTTCCTCCCTCCCGTCCCCTCAGGCTGTCTCCTCACAGCCAACAGCGGTCGTCACCCCGGTTTTGCTCTCCAATTCCCCACATTCCAGCTCTCAGCCCCTGTGTGCACCAGTGGACACATGTCCCAGTCTGGGGTGTGCAGGGCTGTGGCACAGACCATCTGTGTAAGTCTCACTCTATCCTGTCTGCCACAGACCAGCCTTTTCAACCTCCTCTGACAGCTTCAGATGCTTCACTTCTGTCCAGGTTGATTTCCCCATTAGTGAAGGTGCTTCCCTGGATGGAGAAACCTCGCCTCTGCTTCAGCTCCCCTTCAGGTGTGCAGATCCTGTCCCACTTCCTCTCCTCTTCTTTTTCCCTTTTTTCTTTCATCCTACACCATTATGTGGGTATCTTTGTCCTTTCTGGTGTCCAGGTTTTTCTGGTAATGTTTAGTGGTTGTTCTGTGAGAATTGTTCCATCTGTAGATGTATCCTTGATGCATTTGTGGATAGAGGTGAACTCCACATCCTCCTACTCCTCTGCCATCTTGGTTTCTTTAAGAAAAAAGTTTGAAGTTAGACACCAAAATTTACAAATAATGAAAAAATATATAAATTAGACTTCATCAAAATTGCTTTATAAAAGAGATTGCTAACAAAGTGCCAAGGCAAGCCACAGACTGTGAAAATGATTCTGGAAAAATATATCAGACATAGGATTTGTACTTGGAATATAGAGGTAGATAGATAGATAGATATACTTAAAACTCAATAATAAGAAGACAATCCAATTTTAGAATAATTGGTATAATATGTGATTAGACATTTTATGAAAAATACATAGATAACAGGTAAGCATGAGAAAAGATGGTCAACATTACTGTTCATTGGTGAAGTTAAATTAAAACCATAACATGGTACAGTGCATTTTCACTAGAATACCTAAAGCTAAAAATACTAAGAATGTCAAGTATTTGGATCAACAGGAACTCTAACAGATTTCTGGAAGGAAGGCAAAACTTTCGAGTTACTTTTGAAAACAGTTTGGCAGTTTTTTAAAAGTTAACCATACACTTATCATATAGCATAGCAATTCTAATACTAGGTGTTTAGCCAAGAACATTGAGAACATAACATAAAGAGCTGTGTACAAGTATTCTTAGCAAATTTATTGGCTTTACTCATAAAAACCAAAAAATGGAAACCAAAATGGTTATCATCTGGTGAGTGGATAAACAAAGTATTGTAAATGTGTACAATGGAATGCTACTCAGCAATCAACTGGGACAAACTACTGACACATGCAGTTAATGTGGATGAATCTCACAAGTGTTAAGCTAACTGAAAGAAGCCAGGCACAATACACTACATACTATACAGTTTCATTTGTGTGCAGTTCTAGAAAAGGTAACATGACAGAGAGAGAAAGCATACAGTTGTTGTGATGGGCCAAGAGGTGAGTGAGGGAATTGACTGAAATAAAATATTGAGTTACCCACCAGATATCCACATGTAAAAGTCAACTAGTTAGCTATATTAATTAATAGCTCAGAAAGAGGATTTAGGTTGGAGATATGATTTGGGAATTACCAGTAGATAAGTGCATTTTGAAACCATAAGAGTATATAAGACTACTATGAATAGGAATGCAGACCCAAAAATAAGAGGGCTTGAGACAGAATCTTGAGGCACTTCAGCATTTGGAAGGTATGTGGAATACCCACAGTGAGCTATACCATCAGTGAATGAACTAGAAACAATCTATCCAGGCATATGGTGGGAACGTATGCCAGTCTCTGCCTTAGCTCAAGGTAAAGACAGAAATAAATTAATGAATAATTAAGAAAAAGAAAAGTATTTTTTGACAATTCCTAATCGAATGTACTAGATTGGAGTGTCCTACTACCCACTGCCCCCCCCAAAAATAATTAATTTCCTTTCCAAAATATAAGAACGTGAACTTATTTAGTAATAGGGCATTGCAGATGCAATTAGTTAAGATTAGGTCATACTAGAATAGGGTGGACCCTAAATCCAATATGACTAGTGTCCTTATAAAAGAAGGCAAGATACACAGAGGGAGAATCCCATGCAGCAATGGAAACAGAGGTTTGAGTGATGTGTCCACAAACCAAGGAACACCAAGGATTACTGGCAACTACTGAAAGCTAAGAAGAGCCAAGGAAGAAACTTCCCCTAGAGCCTTCATAAGGAGAAGAGCCCTGGTGACACCTTTATTTCAGACTTCTAACCTCTAGAACTATGAGACAATAAATTTCTGTAGTTTTAAGCTACGTAGTGTGTGGCAATATATTATGACAGTCCTAGGAAGCCAATCTTCTCTAGGCAGGCTGATTGGGGGCTGGATTTCTCAAACCAACATACTCCTTTCCCATAAAAATATAGACATTGACATTTTAGTTTTCAAGTGGTAACACAAATGCTAACCTTCTTTGAAAGAAGGTGGCTTAAATAAAGGCTTTAATTATTTAGCACAGATAAAGATGTAAGGAACATAAACTTAACATTAAAAGTCACTAAACACAAGAAAAATCCATTATATTGCAAATACATGCATGGATAAGCCACTAAACTACAACACTGATTCATAAGTTTTAATAAAACAGAGTATGAGGATTTCATTGATGTGGTTTCTGATTCCACATTGTGATTAACCTTTTGGAAACTTTCTAGAAGAATAACAACACTCTGAAATGTCTATTAATATTCCCTTTCCCAGCTACATATCTGTGTAAGCATATTTTATTCATAGCCTCCAACCACCAGAACACAATGAAGTGGATTCAACATAAAAGTATATCTTACTGTCTATCCAGCTATCTTCAGTAAGCCAGGTATTAAAGAGATTTGCAAAATTGAAAAAAGATTCTATGTTGTTTACTACATTTTTGTTTTGTATAATATAGTTATAAAATGTTATTTAAGTCAATACATAATTGGTTTATTATCATAACTAAATTAAAATTAATAAATATTTTACAAATTTCTCAGGTTTAAGTTCTAGTATACTAAATGTCAAAAGATATAACTAAGGTAAACAGAAAGCTCTTTGAGTTCCTCAATAATTTTATGAGTGTAAAGGTATCCTGAAAACCTTGAGAATGCAGACTTAAACAATACACAGAGGGAAATATAGTTAGATGGTGAGTACCTGGGAACATACTTTATTACTACTTCTTTTTAAACTTTATGTTTGGAAATAATTATATATTCAAAGGAAGTTATGAAGAGAGTACAAAGAGGCCCTATGTATTCCTCACACAGTTTTCCCCAATAGTTACATCTTTGAAAAATAGGAATGGGTATGTGACGATTCGTGTAACCACCAATGTAGTCAAGACACAGACTACTGCATCACCATAAAAATATCATTTAACAGCATATCTCATTGTGGGTAGTTTAAATAACTTCCAATTGTTGAACTTATTTTATTGCTACTTTATGCATTACTTTGGAAAATAGTTGTTTAAGAAACTTAAATATTATAAAAATTTAATCATTATTATTTTATAATATCTTAAAAATGGAAGAAATCTGGGTAATATGGAAAAATATAAATCTTAAGGTTTAATAAAATGACACTGAACTGCGATTTTGCCTTGTGTATAACATGGACCAAAGTTTTGAAATGAAATGATAGGCTGGGAATATTATCATACTTTGATTTTTTTTCAAATGGCATGGAGAAATCAAAGCCAAACAGGATTTCACTAGAAGAAGTTATCTGTGGTCCAGTTAACATGTTGTACTTTGGATTCAAAATGTGTGTCTGAAACCATGTATATAATATTCAATCTCCCTTTCAAATCAGGGTTTATAACTGCCTTGCCTTCCTTTCCAAGTGTTCCATAAAATCTCTCACAGATGCAGACATTTTCAGCCAGCCTCCAATAAATTACTTTCAGTGTCAGGAAAATCATCACTTTTTGAAAAAGCCCATTTTGTTTGGTAAGTTTTTCTTGCTATTTTTAATTTTTTTTTCTGATATTTATCTAAAAACCTGTTTCTCTAATGTTTTCATTCTTTGGATCTACTTATCCCTTCTGGACTCAGAATAAGTAATCCCTTTTCGTATCCTTCAAATATTTTTAGTAAGTTTTAAATACTATCTCTTTAAAACTGATCTTCTTTAGGCTAAAAAATTCTCAAATAAACTACTCTTATGTATACTAGCAATCAGACACTTAGCCTTTTAGTTGGATTTCTTTGGAAAAGTGCCAGTTTCTTAATGAAATTTTAAAATAGTGGCATCCACAATAAAGCACAACATTCTAGGCTTAGCCAAATTTATACAGAATATGTCAAATAAAGTACATAATGTGACACCATCAAATCTTGAAGTGTCTTAAAAAAGATACAAATATAAATAAATAAAGGTCTAATTTTCAGACTACATTGTAACAGAAAAAAGTCTTAGTAGCATAAAAATAATTATAACCTGGGAGATTTCTCTTTACAAAGAAAGAGCTGAATTCTTGCAGGGCTATTACATTCATCATTGGATTTTTTTAAATTGACATATGGTTGATTTATAATATTGTATTAGTTTCAGATGTACAACAAAGTGAGTTAACATTTTTTATAGATTATACTCCATTTAAAGTTATTGCAAAATAATGGCTATTTTCCCCTGTGCTATACAATATGTCCTTGTTGCTGATCTATTTTTTACATAGTAGTTCATATCTCTTAATCCCCAAACCCTCTCCCCCACCCCACGTCTCTACTGGTAACCACTAGCTTGTTCTCTATATCTGTGAGTCTGATTCTGCTTCATTATATTCATTTGTTTTATTTTTAGATTCCACATATAAGTGATAACATATAACATTTGTATGTACACAGTCTAACATATTTCACTAAGCATAATACTCTCTAGGTCCATCCACCATGCTGCAAATGGCAGAATTTTCTTCTTTTTTTATGGCTAGCATTCCATCGTATATATATACTATCTTCTTTATCCATTCATCTGTCACTGAACACTTTCGTTGTTTCCATATTTTGGCTATGGAGTAAGTAATCCTGCTATGAACGTTGAGGTGCGTGATCTTTTTGAAGTAGTGTTTTGGTTTTCTTTGGATATATACCCAGGAGTGGAATTGCAGAATCATTTGGTAATTTGATTTTTAGTTTTTTGAAGAACCTCCATACTTTTTCCATAGTGGCTGCACCAATTTACATTCCCACCAACAGTGTAAAACTGATCCCTTTTCTCTACATTCCTGCTAACATTTGCTATTTGTGGTCTTTTTGATGATAGCCATTCTGACAGGTGTGAGGTGATATTCTATTGTGGTTTTAATTTGCATCACTCTGTTGATTAGCGATGTTGGCATCTTTTCATGTGCTTTTTGGCCATCTGTATGCCTTCTTTGGAAAAATGTCTACTCACATCCTAGGCACATTTTTAATTGAGTTTTTGTTTGTTTTTTGATATTAAATTGTATGAGCTGTATTGTGGATATTAACCCC
This sequence comes from Physeter macrocephalus, assembly GCF_002837175.3. Lineage (NCBI taxonomy): Eukaryota > Metazoa > Chordata > Mammalia > Artiodactyla > Physeteridae > Physeter > Physeter macrocephalus. The sequence goes on along the minus strand of NC_041234.1, from coordinate 75,187,850 downwards.
TTATTGGTCATATTATTTGTAAATATTTTTTCCCATTCAGTAGGTTGTCTATGTGTTCCTTTGATGGTTTCCTTTGCTTTGTAAAAGCTTTTAAGTTTACTTAGGTCTTTTTGTTTATTTTTAATTTTATTTCTTTTGCCTTAGATGACTGATTCAAAAAATATCGCTGTGATTTATACCGAACAGTGTTCTGCTTATGTTCTCTTCAGGAGCATTATGGTTTCAGGTTTCACATTGAGGTGTTTAATCCATTTTGAGTTTATTTTTGTATATGGTGTGAGTAAATGTTCAATCTCATTCTTTTACATGTAGTTTTCCCAGCACCACTTGTTGAAGAGACCATCTTTTCTCCATTGTATATCTTCGCCTCCTTTATCATATATATATTGACCATAAGTGTGTGGGTTTACTTCTGGGCTCTCTATTCTGGTTCATTGGTTTATGTGTCTGTTTTTGTGATAATACCATGCTGCTTTGGCTACTGTGGTTTTGTAGTATAGTCTGAAGTCAGGGACCATGATACCTCCAGCTTTGTTCTTTTGTTCTCAAGACTGATTTGACAATTTGGGGTCTTTCATGGTTTCATATAAATTTTAGGATTATTTGTTCAATTTCTGTGAAACATGTCCTGGGTATTTTGATAGGGATTGCATTAAATCTGTTGATTTCTGTGGGTAATATGGACATTTAAACAATATTAATTCTTCCAATCCAAGATTACCAGATAGCTTTACAATTTTTTGTATCATTTTCAAATTTCTTCATCAGTGTTTTATAGTTTTCACAATATAGGTCTTTCACTTCCTTGGTTAAGTTCATTCCTAGGTATTTTCTTTACTTTCTGATGCAATTTTATTTTATGCATTTATTTTTTAATCTCAATGTTTCTTTTAATTATTTATTTATTTATTTATGTTTTTAATCAGTACTTTATTCTTTTTTTATTGCCAAATAATATTCCATTGTTTGGCTATGCCACATTTTACTTGATGGGTATTTGGGTAGTTTCCACTTTTTGAACATTATGAATAATGCTTGTATGAACATTTGTGTACATGTATTTGTGTGGACATATATTTTCATTTCTGGTAGGTATAGACTGAGGAGTGGAATTGCTGGGTCATGTGGTAACTCTATGCTTAACTTTTTGAGGAACTGCCAGAATGTTTTCCAAAGTGACTGCAATATTTTACATTCCCACCAGCAGTGTGTGAGGTTTCCATTTTCTCCACATCCTTGCCAACACTTGTTATGATTTGCCTTTTGGATTGCAGCCCTCCTTGTGGGTGTGAAATAGTATTTCACAGTGGTTTTGCTTTGCATTTCCTTGACGGATAATGATGTTGACCATTTTTTAACATGTATATTGGCCATTTGTGTATCTTCTTTGGAAAAATGCCTGTAAAGATCCTTTGCCATTTTTTTTTTGGCTGTGCCATGCAGCATGAGGAAATTATGCTGCATGGGGAATTAACCTAACCAAGGATTGAATCTGCACCCATAGCACTGGGAGCATGGACTCTTGACCACTGGACCTCTGGGGAAGTCTCTCCCTTGTCAATTTTTAGTTGGGTTATTTATCTTTTTATTATTGACTGGTAATAGTACTTTATTATATTCTGGATACAAGTCCCATATCAGATGTATGGTTGCAAATATTTTCTCTTGTTCTATGGGTTGTCTTTTTTTTTAAACATCTTTATTGGAGTATAATTGCTTTACAATGTTGGGTTAGTTTCTGCTGTATAACAACGTGAATCAGCTATAAGTATACAAATATTACCATATCCCCTACCTCTTGTGCCTCCCTCCACCCTCCCTATCCCATGCCTGTAGGTGGTCACAAAGCACTGAGCTGATCTCCCTGTGCTATGCGGCTGCTACCCACTAGCTATCTATTTTACATTTGGTAGTATATATATGTCAATGCAACCTTCTCACTTTGTCCCAGTTCACACTTTCCCCTCCTCGTGTTCTTAAGTACATTATCTACATCTGCGTCTTTATTCTGATCCTGCCCCTATGTTCATCAGAACCATTTTTTTTTCATATTCCATACATATGTGTTAACATACTGTATTAGTTTTTCTCTTTCTGACTTACCTGACTCTGTATGACTGACTCTAGGTCCATTCACCTCACTACAAATAACTCAATTTCGTTTCTCTTTATGGCTGAGTAATATTCCATTGTATATATGTGCCACATCTTCTTTATCCATTCATCTGTCGATGG
>NC_041234.1:75180263-75182448 GCF_002837175.3 Physeter macrocephalus | reverse complement strand
AGTGTTCCATGAGCACTTGAGAAGAATGTGTATTCTGTTGTTTTTGGATGGAATGTCCTATAAATATCAATTAAGTCCATCTTGTGTAATGTATCATTTAAAGCTTGTGTTTCCTTATTTATTTTCATTTTGGATGATCTGTCCATTGGTGAAAGTGGGGTGTTAAAGTCCCCTACTATGATTGTGTTACTGTCGATTTCCCCTTTTATGGCTGTTAGTATTTGCCTTATGTATTGAGGTGCTCCTATGTTGGGTGCATAAATATTTACAATTGTTATATCTTCTTCATGGATCGATCCCTTGATCATTATATAGTGTCCTTCTTTGTCTCTTGTTATAGTTTTTACTTTAAAGTCTATTTTGTCTGATATGAGAATTGCTACTCCAGCTTTCTTCTGATTTCCATTTGCATGGAATATCTTTTTCCATCCCCTCACTTTCAGTCTGTATGTGTCCCTAGGTCTGAAGTGGGTCTCTTGTAGACAGCATATATATGGGTCTTGTTTTTGTTTCCATTCAGCCAGTCTGTGTCTTTTGGTGGGAGCATTTAATCCATTTACATTTAAGGTAATTATCGATATGTATGGTTCTATTACCATTTACTGAATTGTTTCGGGTTGTTCTTGTAGGTCTTTTCCTTCTCTTGTGTTTCTTGCCTAGAGAAGTTCCTTTAGCATTTGTTGTAAAGCTGGTTTGGTGGTGCTGAACTCTCTCAGCTTTTGCTTGTCTGTAAAGGTTTTAATTTCTCCATCAAATCTGAATGAGATCCTTGCTGGGTAGAGTAATCTTGGTTGTAGGTTTTTTTCCTTCATCACTTTAAATATGTCCTGCCACTCCCTTCTGGCTTGGAGAGTTTCTTCTGAAAGATCCGATGTTAACCTTATGAGGATTCCTTTGTGTGTTATTTTTTGTTTTTCCCTTGCTGCTTTTAATATGTTTTCTTTGTATTTAATTTTTGACAGTTTGATTATTATGTGACTTGGCATGTTTATCCTTGGGTTTATCCTGTATGGGACTCTCTGTGCTTCCTGGACTTGATTAACTATTTCCTTTCCCATATTGGGGAAGTTTTCATCTATAATCTCTTCAAATATTTTCTCAGGTCCTTTCTCTTTCTCTTCTCCTTCTGGGAACCCTATAATGTGAATGTTGTTACGTTTAATGTTCTCCCAGATGTCTCTTAGGCTGTCTTCATTTCTTTTCATTCTTTTTTCTTTATTCTGCTCTGCAGTAGTTATTTCCACTATTTTATCTTCCAGGTCACTTATCCGTCCTTCTGCCTCAGTTATTCTGCTACTGAGCCCATCTAGAGTATTTTTCATTTCATTTATTGTGTTGCTCATCGTTGCTTGCTTCCTCTTTATTTCTTCTAGGTCCTTGTTAACTGTCTCTTGCAATTTGTCTATTCTATTTCCAAGATTTTGAATCATCTTTACTATCATTATTCTGAATTCTTTTTCAGGTAGACTGCCTATTTCCTCTCATTTGTTAGGCCTGGTGTGATTTTATCTTGCTCCTTCATCCGCTGTGTGTTTTTCTGTCTTCTCATTTTGCTTATCTTACTGTGTTTGGGGTCTCCTTTTTTCAGGCTGCAGGTTCGTAGTTCCCGTTGTTTTTGGTGTCTCTCCCCAGTGGCTAAGGTTGGTTCAGTGGGTTGAGTAGGTTTCTTGGTTGGGGGGACTAGTGCCTCTGTTCTGGTGGATGAGGGTGGATCTTGTCTTTCTGGTGGGCAGGTCCATGTCTGGTGGTGTGTTTGGGGATGTTGGTAGCCTTGTTATGATTTTAGGCAGCCTCTCTGCTAGTGGATGGAGCTGTAGACCTGTCTTGCTCTTTGTTGGGGATAGGGTGTCCAGCACTGTTCGTTGCTGGTCCTTGTGTGGAGCTGGGTCTTGGTGTTGAGATGGAGATCTCTGGGAGATTTTCGCCGTTTGATATTGCGTGGAACTGGGAGGTCTCTTGTGGACCAGTGTCCTGAGGTTGGTTCTCCCACCTCAGAGACAGAGCCCTGACGCCTGGCTGGAGCGCCAAGCGCTTTTAATCCACACAGGTCAAAATAAAAGAGAGAAAAAAATAGAAAGTAAAGAAAAGGAAGGAAGGAGGGAAGGACGGAGGGAGGGAGGGAAGGAAGGAAGGAAGAAAGAAAGGAAGGGAGGAAGGAAGAAAGGAAGGAAGAAATGAAGGAAGG
>NC_041234.1:75179084-75180178 GCF_002837175.3 Physeter macrocephalus | reverse complement strand
AAAAAAAAGAAAAAAGAAAAAACAAAAAAACAAAAAAACGGGTCGGTGTAACCCTAGGACAAATGGTGGGAACAAAGCTATACAGACAAAATCTCACACAGCAGCACACACATACACACTCACAAAAAGAAAAAAGGGGAAAATAATAGTATATCTTGCTCCCAAAGTCCACCTCCTCAACTTGGGATATTTCGCTGTCTATTCAGGTTTTCCACAGATGCAGGGCAGTTCAAGTTGGTTGTGGAGCTTTAATCCGCTGCTTCTGAGGCACTAGGAAAGACCTCCCCCTCTCCTCTTTGTTCGCACAGCTCCTGGGGTTCAGCTTTGGACTTGGCCCCGCCTCTACGTGTAGGTCGTCCGATGGCATCTGCCCTTCGCTCAGACAGGACGGGGTTAAAGTAGCAGCTGATTCAGGGGCTCTGGCACAGGCCAAGGGGAGGGAGGGGAACGGATTCGGGGCGAGCCTGCGGCGGCAGGGGCCGGCGTGACGCTGCACCGGCCCGAGGCGCGCCACGCATTCTTCCGGGGAAGCTGTCCCTGGATCCCGGGACCCCGGCAGTGGTGGGCTGCACGAGCTCCCGGGAGGGGCGGTGTGGAGAGTGACCTGTGCTTGCACACAGGCCTCTTGGTGGCGGCAGCAGCAACCCCAGCGTCCCACGCCCGTCTCTGCTGTCCGCGCTGACAGCCGCGGCTCGCGCCCGTTTCTGGAGGTCCTTTACGCGGTGCCCTTCCCCTTCAGGCTGTTTTCACTCTGCCAACTCCAGACCTTTCCCTGGGATCCGACTGAAGCCCGAGGCTCAGCTCCCAGTCCCCGCCCACCCTGGCGGGTGAGCAGCCAAGCCTCTCGGGCTGGTGAGTGCCGGTCGGCTCCGATCCTCCATGCGGGAATCTCTCCGCTTTGCCCTCCGCACCCCGCTGCTACGCTCTCCTCCGAGGCTCCGGAGCTTCTCCCTCCGCCACCCGCAGTCTCCGCCCGCGAAGGGGCTCCTAGTGTGTGGGAACCTTTCCTCCTTCACGGCTCCCTCCCCCTGGTGCAGGTCCCATCCCTATTCTTTGTCTCTGTTTATTCTTTTTTCTTTTGCCCTACCCAGGTA